>NC_064810.1:120618885-120768861 GCF_023721935.1 Panthera uncia | reverse complement strand
CCTTCCCTTCCCTTCCCTTCCCTTCCCTTCCCTTCCCTTCCCTTCCCTTCATCCATTGCCTAAAATACAAATGTTGCCTATAAGAGCTCTCTGCAGACACTACATGAAAAGTCATGACTAGTAGACGATGTTTTGTGATTGTCCTACTGGAACGTGTGGCCTGGAATGGAGATGAGGTTAGGCCACAAAGTGTCTAACAATTAAATTTTAATAATTTATATTGTAGACACTATAGCATCTAATTAATAAAAACTTCTTGTGTGTCTAGTCTGTGCTAGATGCTGCAGATAAAGAGGAAGATACTTGGTTCCTACCCTCCAGGGGCTTGCAGCTCTGCAGGATTTTGTCATAATCATTTCTGTGCTTTGCTTTACACTTTTACCATATATGAATCCATCCAGAAGAAATACAATTTCCTTTTGCCAAGGCTTGAGATTTTATGCAAATGGCATACTACCCTAACTCACCAGTCTGTTGTGTTGGGCTTCTGTTGCTCAACATTGTGTTTTGGGGATTTATCCACGGTTTTGCTTTTGAGTGTGTAGCCGTACTTTGTTCATTTTCATGGCTTTATTTTATTCCATTGAGTGAGGATGTTACAATTTGCTTATCCCTGTTGATGTGGATTGACATTTGGGCTGTTTGCAGTTGGCAACTGTCACAAATGGTGTGTGGCAATAAGTGCTCTTGTACATGTCTCCTGGTCCATGTGTGCAAGAGTTTCTCCAGGGCAAATATCTATAGAGTAGTGCTTTTGGGTCACTGGGCATGTATCTTCAATTTTACTCTGTAACGGTTTGTCAAAGAATTGCAGCGCCTTCCACCCCCATCAGTAGGATAAGGTAGTATCATTACTTCAGGTTGTCGTTAATGTTTGATAAGAGCAAACTTTTCATTTGGACAATCTGCTGGTTATAATTCTCATTATAAATTAGGAAGAATCTACATATATTTGGGATACTAGACCTTAGTTCGGTTAGATGTACCACAAACATCTTCTCCAGTTGTGGCTCCTATTTTCACCCTTTTTATGATACTAGATGAAAACATATGTTTAAGCTAATGTAATCATATTTACTAATTTTTATTTTATGATTAGCATTTCACATACATATGTATTTTTAAAACTCCTCTACCCTTAAGTCATGAAGATATTCTCCTGTATTATCTTCTAAAAACTTTATAGTTTTGCCTTTCATGTAGGTTTTTTATGCACTTGGAATTGGTGTAAGGTAGGGATAGAATTTCATTGGTCTTTCCTTATGCATATCTCATTGTCTCAGCACAATTTATTGAAAAGGTATCAAGTCCTCATTGGCATATCTCTTTATCCATATATCTTTTTATCCATATATGCATGGGTATGTTTCCTTATACTCTATTCTAGTACACTGGGCTGTTTGTCTCTGAGCAAATAGCACTCTATCTTAATTACTATAGCATTATAATAATTCTTCTCAAAATTTTTTTTAATGTTTATTATATATTTTTGAGAGAGAGAGAGACAGAGTGTGAGTGGGGGAGGTGCAGAGAGAGAAGGAGACACAGGATCTGAAGCAGGGTCCAGGCTCTGAGTTGTTAGCACAGAGCCCGACACTGTTTGTGGGAGCTCAAACCCACAAACTGTGAGATCATGACCTGAGCTTAAGTGGGACACTTAACTGACTGAACCATCCAGGAGCCTGGCATTATAATAATTCTTGAAACAAGGATTTAACATCTAATTCTTGAAACAAGCGTTTAATATCTACCACCTTGTTGTGCAAGAATGTCTTAGTTTTTATTGGCCCTTTATACTTAATAAATATATTTTAGATAAGGTTATAAAGTCCCACTACATAAACAAATAAATAACCTTTTCAGATTTTTACTGGGATTGCATTGAATTGATATGACAGTTTTTAGAGAGAAATGACATCTTTAATATAGAAAAATACTTTAAATCTCATAACTTGGTATCCCTAAGCATTTATTTCAGTCTATTTAATGTCTCTTGATGTTTTATAACATTCTCTATAGAGGTCTCTTATTATAATTACTCCTAATTATTTTTTGATGGTTTTTAAAGAAATATTTTTAATTATTGTGGCTTGTATACAGAAAGACAAATGATTTTTGCATTTGTTTTGTATCCAATAATCTTGCTAAAGGCTCTTATTGACTCTAATGATTTTTCTATGGATTATTTTACTCCCACATTCAGTCATATGATCTGCAAACAATAATTGTTTGTTTCCTTTTTTACCTCCAATCTTTATACCTTCTTCTTCTTTCTTTATTTTTTAAAATCATGTTAAGTCCTCCAGCGCAAAACTGAACAAAAGAAGTGAGGACAGCATCTTTGCCTTATTGTTGGTCACAGAAGGGAAAGCTTGCAGCTTCATAATTAAATATGATGTTTAACATAAGATTAATGCATGTATTAAAATATCATGTTTGATATATATTACATATATAGATATGTATACAGATTACATATGTTCATTTGATGAGGATGTGGAAGTTTCCACCATAGGTTTTATACTCACAGTTTTCTGAGACTTTGTAAAAATCATGAATATATATTGAATTTTAAAAATACCTTCTGCATCTTTTAAATTAGCATTCCACTTATTTCTTTAAATATGTTAATGTAGTAAATTACATTACTCTACTTTCTAAAAATAAATGAACCTTGCATTTCTGAAATAAGCACCAATTTTTAATACTCTGTTAGGTCAGCTTGATTATTTTTTTTCTGGAGAAGGGGAATATTTGCATCTAAGTTTACAAGTGAGTTTGTCTTGTAATTTTCGTTGTTCTGTACTGTCCTTATTGGATTTGGTCATCAAGATTATGTATACTAACAAAATGAATTTGGAATCATTTGCTTGCTTTTTTATAATTTAGAAAATTTCATGTAAGATTGGAATGATCAATTCCTTAAAAGTTTATTAAAACATTAGCCGAGCTTTTTGTTGACAGAAGATTTAAATTACTGGATGACTTCCTATATTGTTTGAGTTAATATTGTTAATTGTGTTTTTATTATAATTCTATTGTATGTAATGTTTACATTGTTCATTTACATTTAAATTATTTTGAAAATTTTCAAACTATCTAGAAGTTTCAAGAATATCTCAATGAACATTCATATACCCTTCACCTAGATCCACTGATTGTTAGCATTTTGCCACATTTGTGTTCTGTTTTCATGAACTCCCTCCTCCTCCCCCTCTTCCTCTATCACTCTCAGATACACAGAAACATGCATGACTATATATACATATACATTTTTTATGTGTGTCACTTAAGAGTTAGCTGTAGATATACTATATCACCCATGAATCCTTCACCATGTAGTGTTTTCCTATTAGGTCACAGGTAATTTGGTATTGATATTACTCTATTCTCTAATATTCAATAGTATTCACATTTCCCCTAATGTTACAGTAATAGCATTTATAGGTTTAAAAAAAGTTTTAATGTGTATTTATTTTTGAGAGTGGGGGGGAGGGGCAGAGGGAGAGGGAGACACAGAATCCAAAGCAGGCTCCAGGCTCTGAGCTGTCAGCACAGAGCCCGATGCAGGGCTCAAACTCACTGACTGGACCACGAGATCATGACCTGAGCCAAAGTTGTATGTTTAACTGACTAAGCCACCCAGGCACCCCTTAAAATTTTTTAAATTGATCTAGTCTCCAAGAAAATAATCACATGTTGCAGTTTTTATTTTTCTTTAGTTTCCTTCTCACTAGAATGATTCCCAAGCCTGTTAAAAATATCTGTCATAATATTGACATTTTGAGGATGATTTTCAGCTTTTTAGGAATTTATTTCATCAGTTTTAAAATTTATCAGCATAAATTGTTTGTAATATCCTCTTATCCTTTTAATGTCTGTAGCACATGTAATTTTGTCTTCCTTTTCATTCTTAATATTGCTTATGTTTAATATTGCTTATGTATGCTCTCTTTTTTTCTGGATTAATTATTTCAGAGTTTTGCCTTGTTCAATAATAGTTTTCAAAGCATGATTCTGCCTTCATTGTTCCTCTTTTCGTTGTGTGCTTTCTATTTAATTGTTTTCTCGTTTTATCTTTATTGTTCCTTTTATTTTGCTTGATTTGGAAGCTATTTTAATGTTCTTTGCTTGGCTCATTAAATGTGAATAATTTTATTTTCAAATATAACCACTAAGGATATAACTTTCCTCTCAGTGCTGCTTTGGCTGTGCCCAAATGTTTGCTATTTAATATTTTTGTTCGGTCTTATAATTTTGGTATGTTTTCTTCTTCGATTTATGAGTGTTTTTGTTGTGACTTCCAGGTTCCAAACATAAAAATTTAAAGCTATTTGTCTTCTTGTATTTTTGCTTTTGTTTTATAACTTAATTGTGTTAAATACAGAGAAAACAGTCATATGTCAGTCTTTTCATTGACTGGAGACTGGCAGTCCTGACTAATGCACAAGGTTCCTGTGTGTTTGAAAGGAATTCATATTCTTTGATTGCTGGGTGTGATGTGCTATAACATCCTTTTTATTCACCTTAGTAATTTGCGATTTATATCTTCTATACATTTACTCATTTTTTACCTACTTAATGCCTACAAGAAGTTACTAAAAGAAGTCTGGTTAAGTTCCCTACTGTGAATGGTAAATATTTCTTGTTTTCTCTTAGCTCCTTCAACATTTTACCTTGGGGTACTTTGAGGCTCTGTTATTAAGAAACTAGAAGTTTAGGGGCACTTGGGTGGCTCAGTCGGTTAAGCATCTGACTTCGGCTCGTGTCATGATCTCACAGTTGGTGAGTTCGAGCCCTGCGTTGGGCTCTGTGCTGACCAGTCAGAGCCTGGAGCCTGCTTCAGATTCTGTGTCTCCCTCTCTCTCTGCCCCTCCCCGACCCTCGCTCTGTCTCTCTCTGTCTCTCAAAAATAAATAAACATTAAAAAAAAAAAGAAACTAGAAGTTTAGAACTGTTTTGTCTTCTTTGTGAATTGAATGTTTGATATTGATGTAGTGAACCTTTTTATCTGAAAGCCTACTTTGGCAGATGTTAATAGAACTACTTGTGTTCTTTTGGTTAACGTTTGCTTCAGCTATCTTTGAATTTCATCTTACCGAGTCCTTATGTTTTAGACAATATGTTTAATTACATCTCCTGAAATCAATATATAGTAGGATTTATTTTCTAATCAGGCAATCCTTGTCTTTTCACTGAAGAATTAGTAACTGAAGAGCTTATGTTTTTAAAAAGTTGTGTTTATGTCTAAGCTCTAAGTATGTACTTTCTATTTGTCCCACTGTTTCTGTTTCTATTCTCCCTTACTCTTTTCTTGACTTCTTTGGATTGACTGAGTTGCTGTTGCTAATATTATTTATTCTTATAATTTTATTTTCATCAGTGTAGCTGTTTGGCAGTTATGTCTTCTGTGTTTACTGTTTTGGTGGTTACACTGCTATTTCAGCATGTGTGCTTAGCAAATTATAAGAGTTTCTAGTGACTCTTCTACATGCCCTTTGTCCCACACAGCTGTCCTAGAACCACTGACCGAAGCTGCCTACAGAAGTGTCTAGACTCCCACCAACTGTGGCCTTTCCACTTCCTGTTTTGCAGGAAGCAGCAGCAACTTCCTCTAGCACCTCCCAAATTCTGAGGCTTATGCCCACCTGACTGCAGCCTTTAGTGGCACCCCAGAGGCAGATGCTAGCAGGTCCTATCAGCACTGCACCTCAGTGAATTCTCTGCTGTCCAGTGAGCCAGGCTTTGCCTTTTCCAGTGGTGTCTGGATCTCAGTTCTGGGGAAAACATGGAGGACTCTTCCTTAGCAATCTAGCCCACCCAAGAGACAGAGGTTGTTTCTTATATCTGCCATTCCTGTATTATTTATAACTCTTTTTCACTCTCACTAGCTAATTCCATATTACTCCAGTAGCCATTAATAATTCTTTATGCCAAATTTTCTGTGTTCAAATCACTGTGATGTTTCTAATCTCCTTTCAGGACTCTGACTAATATATTCTTTACAGTATGTATGCTATTATTGTCCAATATTTAAATTCAATCCCATTTCCTTCAAAATTGACAATGCTCTTATTATTTTACACTGGGAACATTTGTTTACACATATTTATCAATACCTTTGCTCCTTATTTGTATTAGTTTCCTATTGCTGCTGTAACAATTTGCTGCAAACTCAGTGGCTTTAACAACATGAAGTTATTGTCTTGCAGTTCTATGGTTCAGTTGTATGTGTCTCACTGGGACCCCGATCAAGGTGTCAGCAGAGCTGCATTCTTTCTGGAAGCTCTAGGGAGAATCCATTTCTTTGCCCTTGCCAGCTTCTAGAAGGTGCCCACATTCCTTGGCTCCTGACTGTCTTCCTCTGTCTTCACAGTCAGCATGTTGGGCCAAATCTTTCTCTTGCTTCCGTCTCTCCAGTCTTCTCTTCTGTTCCACATTTACGGACCACTGTAATTACACTGGGTCCACTCCAATAATCCGGGACGTTCTCCTTATTTTAAGGTCAGCTGAATGGCAACCTGAATTCCATCTGCTACCGTAATTCTCCTTTGCCATGTTAGGTAATATATTCACATATCCCAGGATCAGGATGTGGGCATCTTTAGGGGCATTATTCTACCCACCACACCATTTCTTCTTGTAACGAGTTTCCATCTGGGATTATTTCCCTATTCCTTTATAATTTCTGTTAATGAGAGTATTTTTGGTGGTAAGCTTTTTCTTTTTCTTCTTTTTTGGGTCTGAAAATGGTTTTATTTCATTCTCATTCTTGAAAGACAACTTTGCTGGACATAGAACTATAGTTTGGCATTTCTTTTCTTTCAGCATTTGGCTCCCACTGTTGCTATAGAAAAGTCATCAAACCGTTCCTTGTCTGCTTGCTTTTGAGTCCCCTTTTTCTACAGTGTTCTCACATATCACTTTGATGTATTTTGACGTTGACTTCTAAAAATATTTACCTATTTTCAAATTTATTAGAATTTCTCTGCTGGAGACTTGGCGACTCTCAACAATTCTGGAGTATTTTCAGAAATTATCTATGTTTACATTATTTCTTCCTTTTTTTCCCTCTTTTGTCTTCTTCTGGAATTCTAATTATATTGGATTTTCCCTATATCTTTCCTTTATTTTCACTTCTCTTTTATATTTTTTAATTTCATCATCTCTCTGGCCTGAATTTTTAGTAATTACTGGGATCCAATTTGCAGTTTGAAATTTCTCTCTTCAGCTACGTGTATTTGTTGATTAATTTTTCCATTAATATGTCCACTTTTGTCTTCTATATCTACAGGTGTATTCTATATTTTCTATTCTGTTGATATTGCCAAGCCTCTTTTTTATTTCTTTAGGCATATTACACATACTTATTCAGATTTTTGTGTCTCTAAATTCTAATGTCTCATGTTTGCGTGTGCCTGTTAACCTGCTATCTGCCATCTGTCATTTGTTTCTGTTAGTTTGTAATCATACTTAGGTGAAAGTTGAGTTTGTGTTGTTTGTCTCACTCCAGACTTTACCTGTGGGGGTCCCTGGGGGACTCAGTCGGCTGAGCATCCGACTCTTGATTTTGGCTCAGGTCATGATCTTGTGGTTTCATGTGTTTAAGCCCCATGTCCTTCTCTGCATGCTGACAGCATGGAGCCTGCTTGGGATGCTCTGTATCCCTCTCTCTCTGCCCCTCCCCTGCTCATGCTCTGTCTCTCTCAAATTAAAGAAACTTAAAAACACAAAACAAAACTTCACCTGTGGTGATTCTTTGAGGCCTATGTTAAGTGTGACACCTCAGTGTATAAATTTGTTTCTGCCACCTACAGATGCTCCCACCATAGGACTTTCATTTCAATTTTTTGCTTGATTTTTTTTTTTTTTGGAATGCACAGTTAACATATTTAATGTATACAGGGATAGATTTAGATACCAAAAGTCCTTGCTGTTCCTTTCTGCATGGTCACTTTTATTCCCCATTCTCTCTCATAGTAAAGGTGTGACCTCCTAGACTGGCACAGATGTTAGGTTCTGAGCAGCACGTGCTAGACAGACATGAAGTAAAACATTTAGGGCCAAACCAACTCTGTTGCTCATACCTTTTCCAGGGGTTCTGGTTTTACTTCATTTTGGATTTTATAGAATGGTTATTTTTGCATCAGTCCTACAATGTATTGAAAACTCTTCTGTTTTGTCCATTACTGAAATACGTAATCTATTATACTGTTGAAGATGGAAACTTTCGATTTTTATTTTATGATTATCATCATGGATTTTGGTTTTCCCATTTGATATGAATCTTTTTTATTTTTTCCTCCTTTTATTTATTTTGAGAGGGAGAGAAAGAGAGAGAGCATGAGCAGGGGAGGTACAGAGAGAGAGGGAGAGAGAATCCCAAGCAGTCTCCATGCTGTCAGCACGGAGCCCAATGCAGGGCTCAATCTCACAAACTGTGAGATCATGATCTGAGCCGAAACCAAGAGTCAGAGGCTTAACTGACTGAGCCACCCAGGGAGCCCTGTGAGTTTTACTTAATTTTATTTAACTGCTATGTAATATCCCATTGCGTGAATATATCATAACTGATGAACTCATTTTCTGTTGAAGATATTTATATTTTCCTATTTTCAAAATTATGAAAGATGCTGCAGTGAACATTTATATGCATGTTTTCATGTGTATATTTTAGAATTTGTAACTAACAGATACCTTCCTAAGAAGTCTCCCTAACTCCCCGTACTCAGAATGTGACCTTATTAAGAAATAGAGTGCTTGTAGGAATGATTAGTTATGGTGAGGTCATTCTGGAGTAGACTGGGCTCGTAATCCAAGAGCACATGAAGATGGCCATGAGAAGACACAGAAACAGAGGGAGAAGTCCATGTGAAGACAGTGGCAACATTAGAGTTTGCTGCCACAAGCCAAGGCGCACTTAGGGCTACCAGAAACCCAGAGGTGCAAGAGAGGATCTTCCCCTAGAGGCTTCAGAGAGAGAGAGAGCATGGCCAGTTTAACATCTCGATTTCTGACGTCTAGCTTCCAGAATTGTGAGAGAATAAATTTCTGTTGTTTGAAGGTAGCCAGTCTGTGGCACTTTGTTATGGCAGCCCCCGGAAACTACACTAGATTGTAGAAAATATGCATATATTCAGTTTTCATAGCTTCTACCTAATGCTTTCTAAAGTCATTGTACCAATTATATTACCACTTTCAGTAGGAACATTCCCATTGCTCTCCATTCTCATCAGTGTATGGTATTGTGTACTTTTTAAACTTTTTAGATTTTGATACGTGTGAAATGGTACCTGTTTGGGCCCGTTCAGGCTGCTATAATAAAAGACCACAAACGGGGCAGTTTACAAACAACAGAAATTTATTTCCCACAGTTCTGGAGGCTGACAGTCTGAGATCAGGGCTCCAGTGCCCTCAGGTGAGGGTCTCCTGGGCTGCTGTCTAATCCTTGCATTTTCACCTGGTGGAAGGGGCTTGGGAGCTCCATGGGGGGAGGAGGCTCTTTAATAAGGGTGCTAATCCCAGCCCTTAGGACTCAGTCTCTTCCCCAAATCCCCACCTCCAAATACCATCACCTCAGGGGTTATGTTTCCACATACAAACATTGAAGAGACACAAATATTTAGACCAGAGCAGTATTTTCTTATCATTTTAAATTTTTGTTTCCCTGATGACCTGTGATATTGAGCATCTTTTTGTGTTTATTTGCCTTTCAGATTTAGTTTTCTATGAATTGCCAGTTTACAGATTTCCCCTAGTTTCTTCATTGCTTAGTTTATTCTTATTGATTGGTAGGAATTCTTCATATATTCTGGTACCAGTCCTTCGTTAGTCATAGAGTTGAGATTATCAATTTTCCTGTCATGGTTTCACATTTCACTTTATTTATGGTGTCTTTTAATGAACCAAACTTCTTAATTTTTATGTACTAAATGTATCAATACTTTCTTTATGATTTGTGCTTTTTGTTTTGCATTTAAGAGATTTTCCCTTACTTTTAAGTTGTAAAATTATTCTAAAATTTCTTCTAAAATTTGTAATCTTGCATTTTTCAGATGAAGCCCTAGTTCTATCAGGAATTCTTTTATTACCATTGACAAAGTAATCCATCCTTTCCTTCATTGACTTCTAAGCACATATTCTGTTTTTATACATGTATCGATCTATTTCCGGGCTCTCTATTCTATCCTATTTCTTTGTTTATCTGTTGCTTCAGCAATATCACACAATCCTAAGCACTATCATTGTCCATTTTCTAACTTTTTGTGTTTCATGCTCCACTGAAAACTCTTCAGAATTTTTTCTCTTCCCAAATCACTATTAAATACTATTACTTAAAAATGCCATGTTAGCTACATTCTATAAATACTATTATGTAGTATTTTCACTATTGTTTAGTTCTAAATGCTTTTTAATTTAGGTTTTTATTTTCTCTCGGAGCTATTAACCATTTAGAAGTTTTCTGCTCAATTTCCAAGTATGTGAGCATTTTAAAACATTTTTGTTATTAATTGTATTTTAGCATAATGGCGATAAAAAATGTCTATGTGATGTAGATACCTTAATATTTGTTGCCACTTGCTTTGTGAATATACAGTTGTGTTTGAATATTAAATTGTATAATCTAATTGTTCATTGCTAGGTTTAAATTGGCCCATTAAGCAGAATTGCTTGTTGTTCAAAAATTCTCTATTCTTACTGAATTTTACAAGTTTGACCTACAAATTATAAAATGAAGACTCTTTTCTTTCAAAATTTTATTTAAATTCTAGTTAGTTAATATATAGTGCAATATTGGTTTCAACAGAATTCAGTGATTCATCACTTACATACAACACCCAGTGCTCATCCTAGCAAGTGCCTTCCTTAATGCCCATCCCCCATCGAGCCCATCCCCCACCCCAGCCCTCCATCAACCCTCAGTTTGTTCTCTATCTTTAAGAGTCTCCTATGGTTTGTTTCCCTCTTTTTCCCCCTCCCATATGTTCACCTTTTGTTTCTTAAATTCTGAATAGTGAAATCATATGGTATTTGTGACTTTCTATGACTTATTTTGCTTAGCATAATGAACTCTAGTTCCGTTCACATCATTGCAAATGACAAGACTTCACTCTTTTTGATGGTTGAGTAATATTCAATTGTATATATGTACCACAGTTTTATCCATTCATCAGTCAGTGGACATTTGGACTCTCTCCATAGTTATCCTATTGTTGATAATGCTGCTATAAACACTAGGAGACATTTGGACTCTCTCCGTAGTTTTCCTATTGTTGATAATGCTGCTATAAACACTAGGGTGCATGCACCCTTTTGAATCTGTATTTTTGTATCCTTTGGGTAAATACCCAGTAGTGCAATTGCTGGGTAGTAGGGTAGTGCTATTTTTAACTTTAAAAAAAAATTTTTTTTAAATGTTTATTTTTGAGAGAGAGAGAGAGCATGTGCACAAGCGGGAGAGGGGCAGAGAGAGAGGGAGACACAGAATCCAAAGCAGGCTCCAGGCTCTGAGTTGTCAGCACAGAGCCCAATGTAGGGCTTGAACTCACAGACCATGGGATCATGACCTGAACCAAAGTCGGTCCTTCAACTGACTGAGCCACCCAGGCACCCCTATTTTTAACATTTTGAGGAACCTCCATACTGTTTTCCAGAGTGGCTGTACCATTTGCATTCCCACCAACAGTGCAAAAGGGTTCCCCTTTCTCCACATCCTCACCAACATTTGTTGTTTCTTGTGTCATTAATTTTAGCCATTCTGACAGGTATGATGTGGTGTCTCATCATGGTTTTGATTTGTATTAAAATTAAGCACCTTTTATTATGATTGTGAATTCATGAATCTTCCTGTAATTCTGTAAATTTTTGCTTTATATATTTTGGGATTATGTTATTAAGTATGCAGAAGATTAGAAATGTTATATCTTCCTGGCAAATTTAACATTTTATCTTAATGCAATGACCCTCATTGTTTTTAGTAATGCTTTTTTATACTGATATGTGAATGTAAAAACACACAGTGTAATTTTCAACTTTTCTGTGTACTTATATTTTAGGTGTTTCACTTGTAAACAACTTATGGCAGCATTTAAAAATATCTAATTTTGAATCTCTATTGTTAGTAGGTAAGTTTATACCTTTCATATTTAGTAGTGATATACTTGGGTTTATTATATCAATTTATTTTGTTCTAATAAATATGTATTTTCTATGCATATTTTTTGTCCCTTTACTGGCATTTATTGAATTGATCAAATTTTCTACTATCCCCCTTTTCTCTAATAATTTTAAAGTTATTCTGTATTTTATCTTTAATTGCTTACCCTTAAAGTTTGAACAAAAACATTTGGTTAGCAGTCTAAATGTAATTCGTATCTCTATTCTACTTTGGAATACATGGAGCCTGAAATATTTTAATTCTGATCTTTCCACTCTAGTTTTCATGGTATTTTTTCCCAGGATTTTCTTGCAATTTTGTTTGTATGCCACTCAAATTACTCATTTTTTAAGTTTATTTATTTATTTTGAGAGAGAGTCGGGGGTGGGGGCAGAGAGAGAGAATCCTGAGCAGGCTCCACGCTGTCAGCACAGATTCCCAGTGTGGGACTCAAACTCATGAACTGTGAGATCACGATTTGAGCTGAAACCAAGAGTCAACAGTTTAACCGCCTGAGCCACCCAAGTGCCCCAAATTACTCATTATCTTAACTACTGTTTTTTATTTCCTTTGAATATTGTTTAGATCTCTCAGATGTTCTTTATTGTTCTCTACTTTTTCTTTTATCTGAGAGTTTCCTTCCATGAGGGTCTGCTAGTAAACTAACTCTGGGTGTCTTAAAGTGTCCTCATTTCATATCCACTCCTGAATAACAGCTCCGGCATTTAAAGAATTTATTAATTATAGACATGTCTTAAGCATTTTGGAGATACAGGCATCTGATCAGTTTCTATGAAGAGTTTAAAAGAAGCCCTGATCTCTGTTTGTAAAGTACAAAATTTCATATTCATGTATATGAATCATGTTATATAAATCCACAGAATCCTTCATCATTGTTTGCGTAGCTGCTCTCTGAAAACCCTTTGTCCCCTTTCTCTCTCTTCTAAGTAGATGCAGTATTAAATCAATCTTTAGACCAATTTTAGGGAAATGTATTTAGTTTGGATTTTAGTAGTCTGATTTAAGAGTATTCATCCTCAAACTCTAAATCCAAAAAATAGCTTAATATTTTTTACAATAAAGTCAGTTTCCAGTATTCAGTTGCTCATGGACTAAAGCAGGAATGGAGCCACAATTTGCTATTTCGGCAAGGCGTGGGTTTTTAATGTCCTTCAATTCCTCCACTGGCGAATACATACCATTTATCATGTGCCATCCACTCAAAACGGTTTCTGACATTCCCAGGTGTGGTAGAACATTGTATGAAGGTGATATAATATATCTTGTCCCCTTTAGACACATGATTCACTACACATAACCATGCCAACTTGGAAAAAATTTCTTAAATATTGAGAAACTGAAAGGCATAAAACTTTAAAATACTTAGGTGGACCGATTTCCTTGGAGCAGTCTAGGAAGTCAGCTGTTACCCTTAGTCTAGAAGGCTCTGAAAGTGGAGCAGACATGGGTAGCCTTTTTCTCTGAATTGTGAGAGCAACAAAATGCTATCCTGTCACTTTCACAGGGACTTCTCCATTGAGATGTTTTGTGTGGAAGGCATTTCCTGACTCCTAGTTCAGTCTGCTCCAGGCATTTTAAGCACTGGCGTTTGTATACTTATTATCCCTCCTTATGTAAGTGGGCATGGTGTAGAGAAAGAACTCTGAACCAGAACTCCAGACAATGAGAACCTAGTCCAGGTCATGTGACCCTAAGCCAGGGCGTAACCTGTCTTCACTTCCATTTCTTTGTTTTTTAAATTTTTTTTTTCAACGTTTTTATTTATTTTTGGGACAGAGAGAGACAGAGCATGAACGGGGGAGGGGCAGAGAGAGAGGGAGACACAGAATCGGAAACAGGCTCCAGGCTCCGAGCCATCAGCCCAGAGCCCGACGCGGGGCTCGAACTCACCGACCGCGAGATCGTGACCTGGCTGAAGTCGGACGCTTAACCGACTGCGCCACCCAGGCGCCCCACTTCCATTTCTTTGTATATAAAATGAAAACAGTACCTGCACTATAAACCCCTCAAGATATCCTCTTACTCTCTACCACCACCCACCATCATGGATATTTTGAATTTTCCAGCAAAATGCTCAAGCCTCATGAAAATATCAGCTCTATGTTTTTTATAAGAAGAGTGTACTCTTAAGTGGTTTTGCAACACAGTGTTTGGTGAAATCGAGCGATGCAGAAAAAAAATACTCTGTTTAGGGAAGGTAAACCATTTATTCATTCAATAACTATCTAGCACTCAGGTACCAGGCACATGAGTCTCTCCTCTTCTAAAATCTGTATTATATTGAGAAGAGACAAGAAAACATGAGCAAGTAAATTCATAAGGCAATATCTGGAGAGATGACATTTAAGATGAGATCTGAATGCCATGTGATGGTCAGAGGGAAGTACAATCCCAGGAAGATGTTCAATGTTAAGGCAGAGAAGAGCTTGTCACGTTCATAAGACCAAAGACCAGTGGACAGGAGTGAGGAGTCTGAGAAGCAAGCAGGAGCAGATCAAGTAGGGCTTTGTGAGTTAGCCTAAAATGTTTTTGTTTGACTTCAGCTTTGATGGAGAGCTTCTAGAAGACTTTAAGATAAATACGTGCTGGAGAGTTAGGAGAGACATGTGTTGAAGGTAGGAGTGAGTGGGCTATGTGGGGAGGAAGAGGGAGAGACTGCAATAGGTGTATTCATTTCCTGGGACTGCCACAACAATGTGGCATTGACTGGATGGCTTAAACAACCTATTTCTTACAATTCTGGAGGCCAGGATCTGAGATCAAGATGTTGGCAATATCAGTTTCTTCTAAGGCCTCTCTTCTTGGCTTGTAGGTAGCTGTCTTCTCCCTGTGTCTTTACATGGTCTTCACTCTGTTAAGTATGTGTGTCGAAATTCCCTTTTCTTATAAGGGCACTGGCTATACTGGATTAAGGCCTATCCTACTGACCTCATTTTACCTTAATTACCTCTTTAAAGGCCCTCTCTACAAATACAGTCACATTCTGAGGTGCTGGGAGTTAGGATTTCCACATATGAATTTGAGGGGTGGGATTCAATTCAACCCACAGTAGTAGAGGATATAGTGTGAGCTAATGTGTAGAGGCAGGATTGGCATAGAGCTTCTTGACCGACAGTTTAGACAGCATCCAGAAGCATACTTTACACATAATGGAAGTCAGGTTATCAATAGAAGTGAAAGCCAGGCTGGTAAGGCTCTTGAATGTAGGTAAGAAGCTTTGATCTTCTGTTACAGGTCATGCGGAGCCTTGGGGGATACCTGAGCAGTGGCAGAGGGTTGAGTATCCATAGTTAAGCTGATTGTGTGAACACTGGGTAGTAGGCAGATAGGGACAGGGGAAAACTTGGGGCGTTGGACTCAAGTCAGACCCTTAAAAACAGAAAGGAAAGAAAGTAGGAAGGAACATTCCAGGGAAGATCTGCCAGTGGTGATTTAGGCAGCAAGGAGATAGGACTTTATCGTGGGAAACTGTGAAAGCTTACTGAAAGGCAAAGTCTGCTGTGTAAAACTTGCATGGGTGTTATGGTCAGGATTGACTCAGCAGGACAGCTCACCTGATCTCTATCCAAACCCAGCACCTAAAGTCATAATGGAAGCTGGACACATTGTCTTATTTGGCTGGAAAAAAATATAGCTTCAGAGGCAACCAGACCTCAGTTCAAATCCCAGCTCCTTCATTTGTAGCAGTATGTGATGGTTAATTTTAAGTGTCAACTTGACTGGGCCGTGGGGTATTCTGGGTGTTCCTGTGAGGGTGTTTCTGGATGAGATTGACATTCAAATCAGTGGACTGAGTAAGGCAGATGGCCTTCCCTAATGTGGGTGGCCCTGGTCCAGTCAATTTAAAGCCTGAATAAAACAAAAGGCTGACCCTCCCAGAGTAAGACAGGATTCCTCTTGCCTGATTACCTTTCAACTGGGGCATTGGTTTTTTCCTGCTTTTGAACTTGAACTAAAATACCGGCTCTTCCTGGGTCTCAAGGCTGTCAGCCTTTGGACTGAAACTATACCATTGACTCTCCTGGGTGTCCAGGACCTAGATCTTTGGACTTATCAGCCTCCACAATTACATGAGCCAATTCCTTATTATAAATCAACTTCTTCTCTCTCTCCATATTTATTATCTATTTATCTATCTATCATCTGTATCAGATATAGATATATAGATATGTATATCCATCTCTCTCTCTTTCTCTCTCTCTCTCTCTCTCCCCCCACCCACCCTTTCCCACTGATACCATTTCTCTGGTGAACCCTCACTAACACACAGTGTAACTTAATGTCTTTGAGCCTTAGTTTCCATGGGTGTTTGATAGGAGTAATAAATCACCTTTCTGAGCTGTAGGATGACAGAGGTAATGTATATATTGTCTGACTTATAGTAGGTGCTCAATAAGTGGTAGGTTCCTTCTTATCCCCTTTAGTGGAACAAAGCCCAGAAATGACAGAACAGATACATGTACTGAACTGCTCTTGCAGTGCATGTGGATTGATGCTTTCCTTAGAGTGTTGGCAAAGATGCTGGTAGGGCTTGAGCTGGTGTGGTGCCACGTGTGGAACCACATTTTGCCTGCATAGGAAACACCAAACCCTGGAGTAAAGATCAGGAAAAAGGCCACCAGCAACCTGTGTGGCCCTGGAGGAGTTCCCACTGTCACTATTGATGGCTCTATTTACTGTATCTCTACCATCTGGCAGGGAAAAGATTCAGCTCTTTATACAATTCATTTAATCTTAAAAACAACCTTATTGGGACGCCTGGGTGGCTCAGTCAGTTAAGTGTGTGACTTTGGCTCAGGTCATGATCTCTTGGTTCATGGGTATGAGTCCCATGGGCTCTGTGCTGACAGCTCAGAGCCTGGAGCTTGCTTTGGATTCTATGTCTCACTCTCTCTGCCCCAGGCCTGCTTGCGCTTTGTCTCTCTCTCTCAAAAATAAACACTAAAAAAATTAAAAACAACAAAACAATAAAAAAAACAACAACCCCACAACCTTATTAGGTTAGTTCCAGTTTGTAGATGAGGAAACTAAGGTCTAAACAGAATAAGTAGCTTTCTGGAGTCAAAGATGGTTAGAAAATGATAGAGCTGGGTTTGGAATCTAGGTTTGTCTGATTCTGGAAGTCATTCTCTTTCTACTAAGCTCTGTTAGTACCTCTTTTTTGCCTCTCCAAGTACTCATATTTGAGCTACAAAATGGAACTAATCACACATGACTTACCTCAGCATACTTTTCTTTCCCTGGTCTTCGTTGCAGGGAACAAATGAAAATATGTTCCGGTTACTCATGATGCATTATAAACCACCCCAAAACTTAGTGGTATACACAACCATTTTATTGCACTTATGGATTTTGTGGGTCACAAATTTAGGCAGGGCATAGTGGAAATGGCTTCATCCTGTTCCATGATGTCTGAGGCCTCAGCTGAGGGGATCCAAACAGCTGGAAGTGAGTCCGCAGCTAAGAAATGGAATTATCTGGAGGCTCTGGGATGACTCAAATGTTGGAATTAGCTGGGGTTGTCAGCACACCTGTATGCGGTCTTCTTACATGGCCTGAGATCTTCGTAATATGGCAGCTTCAGGATAGTCAGACCTTGTACCTGGCAGCCCCAGGCTCCAAAAGTGAGCATCCTAGTGAGAAAGGCAGACGCTGCATTGCCTTTATGATCTAGTCTGGGAAGTCACGTAGCCTCACTCCTGCTGAATTCTGTGGGAAGAGGCAGTCACAAGTCGGCTCAGATTCAAGGACAGGAGCAATAGATTCCATCCCTCAATGGGAGAAGTGTCACTGGATTTTATGGCTCTGTTTTTTGTGTTTTGTTTCTTAAACCACCACCACAGGGTACACAGGTCCAAGGGAAGTACAAGAGAGCATACTGGAATAATTCCTTGCTATAATCAATGACATATTTGTTTTTAGTCGGGCACTCTGCTTTGCCAAGCATAAAACACTCATGTCTAAACAGTGTTGAACATGAACCGGATTTGGTCATGAACAAGCTTGTCTTGCTTTTTCCTGAAGAGAAATGCTTGAACTTTAAAAATCTTCTTTGGCAGTGTCTGCACTAGCATCAAAACATCTGAGAGATGTTGAAAATTCTGTAACCTCTCCAATTGCTTGTGGGTCATAAAGACCTGGCTTTACCTGCCAAGATGGGGGGAGGGGAACAGTAAACAGCTCCAGCTCTTTAAGGATCGGATTTTCAACCTTTCTTTTAAGGTTAAATACTTTTAATGGAATTAAGTCTGGGTCCTGTAGAAAGCCTCTGCTTAATTTTCCTTTTAAAAATAAGTTTCCAAAAGCCTCTATAATTTATTTATTTTCTTCACTTATCCAGCTTAAATTATTCAGGGGCTGTGTTTTGGTGCTTAATTGGGCAAAGCATTAATGACCCTGGTGAAAATGAGAGGGTTTGGCTGGGCTGGTGTCAGGCCTGTTCCTGTTAGATTCTATTTTCTGAAACAGGAGAGTTATTTATTTATTAAAAACTATTGACCCAAATAAATTGTCTGAGATTCATTACTGCACCACCAGGTGGGACCCTGGGCTTGGGGCATAAAGTGACCAAGGCCTTACATCATCCCACTCACAAGTTTTTGAGCCTGGTCTTAAAGGAACATGTGCCAATAACAAGTCAAAAATAAAGCGTACAGCCTGAACAAATTCGGAGATTTGTATTACTACTTTGGTGACAATCGGTTATTTATTACTCAGAGGTGATGGTGAATAAAGCTTTAAAAAAAATCAAATCACCAAAGCTGCCTTTTCTCATATGAAACTGTTTTTCATTGCTTACTTTTCCTACAAAACAATGGTGTATGGGAGAAAGATGGGATTTGGAATTAGGCAGACACTAATTCATATTCTGCATAATTATGTGAATGTAGATAAGTTACTCAAACTTTCTAAGCCAGTAATCTGCTTATAATAAAACTGGAAAAAAAAATACCTGCTGTTGCAAGGATTAAATGAAATGTGGAATGTAAAAGCCCCATTGCAAAGCCTGGCACCGAGTGACACATTAGCTAGTGGGTTGCTTTACCTGCTTTCTGCATCTGCAATGGCCCAGAAGAAGCAGAGGGCACAGCAGTGCTCCACACAGATGACGTGGACTTGAAACTCTTGTGGTCTGAGTACGTCCAAGGCTGAACTTACTCATCTTCATCCCCTCAGCAAGGTTGGTAGCTTTCTCCCAAAGGAAACAGTTATGAGTGGCATTTCAGAGACTTGGGAAATAGGTTTAAGAGGGAGACATTTTTATATTTATTGGATGTTGACTCTGTGGCAGGCAACGTACTGAATATCTCACATACATTTTCTCATTTACTTTTTGGAATGACCTTGTGAAGCAGGTGTAATGCTTTTTAAATTTATTTATTTATTTATCTATTTATTTATTTATTTATTTATTTTTGGGACAGAGAGAGACAGAGCATGAATGGGGGAGGGGCAGAGAGTGAGGGAGACACAGAATCGGAAACAGGCTCCAGGCTCCGAGCCATCAGCCCAGAGCCTGACGCGGGGCTCGAACTCACGGACCTCGAGATCGTGACCTGGCTGAAGTCGGACGCTTAACCGACTGCGCCACCCAGGTGCCCCAGGTGTAATGCTTTTTAATCAACCCCTCCCCAAAACATAGTGGCTTAATACAACAACCATTTATTATTTCTCATGAGTCAGCTGGGTGTGGGCCAGGCTTGGCTGATCTTGCTGGGCTCATTCATGCATCTTGTGGTCAGCAGGTGGGTCAATTGCTGTTGACCAGCCTTGGCTGGCCTTGGGTGCCTGAACAGCTCAGCTCTGCTCCTTGCAGTCTCTCAACCTCCTGCGGGTAATGCTGGGCTTGTTCTTATGGCAGTGGCAGGGGTCCAGGAAAGAAAAAGGAAACATGCATGTTACGGTCTTATTGGCCAAAGCAAGTCATCTGGCCAAACCCTAAGTTGGGGTGGGAGAGTATATCCAAAGGGAATGGACTGAGGGAGACATGAACAAATGAGTGCCATCAGTGCACTTCATCTCCTGCAAAAGGCATCATTATACACCTATTTGTAGGGGAGGAGATGGAGGCTAGCAGTACTGTGTCACTTGGTCACTGGACTGCTCCCTGGTACATCTCTGTTGTGTTCTTTCTTGGTGATCTACTGTATGGGGTGGGGATGTTTTCCAATCAGCTGTATTTCCTCTTCTTTATCATTATTTAGTCTGTGTTTGAAATTTCATGTAAAATTTTCAGGACTAACCAATTGGTCCTAATGAAACTCTGTAGAATGATATCAAGGGACAGTGCAGGTAAGTTACTAAGGTAAGTCTAATGATTAGAGAAAATGAAAGAGAGGCAGATATGTAGTTGGATGGAGTGCAAATGGAAGAAAATGAGACAAATTTATATTTCTCCTGTATATGCCGGTTTCCTTGACTTTGCCTGGGTCAGCTTCCCTTTCTCCGTGCCACCCTTTCTCAGTTGGATCCCAAATCTAAAAAAGGCAAGATTCTGGTGTTGGCGTAGGCATTTATTAGCCCTTTGATCTTGGGCAAGGAAGTTACCTAACTTACCTTCTTTCCTTATGTGTGAAATGATAATAATAGCACAGATGTTGGTTGTGTAGGTTAGAGGAAACCTGCAGGTGAATGACCTGCCTGGCCTGGGCCCTACTGCAGCCACCACAGTTCACTGCTGCCCCCTCCCCCAACCACTCCTAAGCACCTCTTTGTGCCTGGAAATGCAGAAGAGTTGGCCTTCACCACTGCATCGGCTCTGGGTGAGCTGCCAGGGTGGTGCAAAAAGGCTGAGCAGCGTGAGGGCTGTTAATGCATTTTATGGCTTTGTTGAGCACCCTAAACAACAGTTATTAATTATAGGATGCTGTTTAGACACTGTTGCAATATATACATTTTGTTAATTGATTTGTATAGGCTCATATCTAGCAACATAAAGAATGTGCAGGACCATAACATTTACAAAGCATTGTAATTGCCTTTTACTGCACTCTCTTGCTTCTCGGATAGGAAACAAAGGCTGTAAGAAGAGGACAGACAACTCTTTTTGGCCATTGGACCCCAGTATCTAATGAAGTGCCCAGTGGCAGGGTAATACACCCTGTCTAGGTGCTCAGTAAATGTGTTGAATCAATGAATAAGTAACTTTTGTTTCTCTATTTCTCTATCTTATTTCTTTATTCTTTTTTAAATGTTTATTTTTGAGGGAGAGTGACAGAAAGTGAGTGGGGGAGGGGCAGAGGGGGAGAGGGACAGAGGATCCCAAGCTCATTCTGGGCTGATGGCAGAGAGTCCCATGTTGGGGTTCCAATGCACAAACCACCAGATCATGACCTGAGTCAAAGTCAGATGCTTAACCCACAGAGGAGCCATCCAGGCGCACTTCTTATCTATCCCGTATGAACCTGCAATTGTGTGTGAAGTTTGCACTACGTATATGCAAATATGGCCAAGATTTATTCTGAGCCATTAGTTAATGTTAATCGAGTACTTTTATGAACCTTGAGTGGCCTTGGGGTGGTGGGGGATCATCAAGACATGCACAGCCCCTGCTCTCAGGGAACTGATAATTACTCAATGGCATGAAATGTTGCAAGACATGACGTCAGGTGGCATGGTCTCAGATATATGGGAGTGACAACAGAAAGGTGGTAACTTCTTGCTTAGGTACCATACTGCAGGGAAGTTTATGTCCCCACTGCTGCCTCTGCAGGCCCAGAACCCCAAGTTTGCTTTTCGGATCTGGTCCATCAGCCTCGGAGAGCCACAGCTGCACCTGCGTCTCCAAGATGGTGCGGAGTCTGGCCATTGCCTTCCAGGTCCACTGAGATTTACCCTGCCTGGCAGGTCCAGAGCAGCGCTCACGCTCTCCAGCTCTCGCGTGTGCCTGGCGCCCTCCCCAGACCAGGCAGTACGAAGCGTCCAGATGCCTGGCCAAGGGCAGGACCCGCAGCACACGCGCCAGCCCCGCCACACGTATGTCAATTCCAAGGGCGTGGCAGGGCAGAATCCCCTGCGCCCCAACAGACGACTCGCAGGCTCCAGTGACCACTTTCTGAGGGGGCCTGCCATCCCCTGAGACAGTTATTTGGGGAGACGGAACGGGGGCGCAGGCGGCCCGGCTCCGCGCACCCGCCCGCCGCGGTCCTCCGGGAGCCGAGTCCTGCCTGGAGCACCAGCGCCCAGGAGGGTGAGGACGCTGGAGGAAAGTTGGGGGTCGGAGCCGCGGAGCCGGGAGCGCGGAAGCCGGGCCGGTGTCCGCGTCTCATGAATATGCAGGAGCCACCTCCCTCCCTCCGTGACGTCACGGGCCGTCCCGGGGTGAGCGCCGGAGCCGCTCCGGGTCCGCGCCAGTGAGCGCGGCTGCTGGCGGTGAGCGAGCGAGCGGCGCGGCGGCGGGCAGCTGAGGCCGAGCGCGGCGGCGTCCGAAGCGCACCCAGCAGGCAAAGCGAGGCGGCCGCGGCCCGGCGGGCGCCGGAAGGCGAGAGCCGGTGCGGGCAGCAGGCGGCAGCGGCAGCTCGGCGGCGGCGGCGAGGATGTTGACCGGGAGGCTGTGCTGGGTGCCGCTCCTGCTGGCGCTGGGCGTGGGGAGCGGCAGCGGCGGCGGAGGGGGCAGCCGGCGGCGCCGCCTCCTCGCGGCTAAAGGTGGGTGCTGGGGAAGTTTCCTCCTCTCGGAGGAGGGAGGCAGGGCGGTCTGACGGGTGCAAGCGCGGGGACCCGGGCTCATGCTAGATTTGCACGCCCTCCCTTGCTGCAGCTAACCCCGGCTTCTTGCGCCCGGGATCCCCGAAGTGAGCTCCCTGCACCCCGAGAGGCTCCACTTGCAGACGCCGGCCCAGCCCTGGGCGGGGTCCAGGGACCGAGAAGAAGGGGAGGTCAGCGAGGTCGGGACAACTTTGGGGACTGTCTGTGGCGGGGTGGGCGCGTAGTGCGGGCGTCGCGGGCCCTAGCCCACGGACAGCTTGAGCAGGGCGCGGGCGCCGGGAGAAGGGGCAGTTGCCTGCTCTCGCCCTGAGGGAGGGCATCGGCGGGGGTGCCTTCAAAGGAGGGAGCGGAGTGTCTCTCCAGCTCAGAGGTGGGTGGAAACTTGTAGGCTCCAGGGAAGGCCCTCCGGCTCGCCCCAGATTCCCCCAGGGCGTCTGTGACTCTCCTGGGAACGCGCGCCCTCCGGGTGGGCCGTGGAGTCCGGAAGAAGTGCAGGATGTGACGCCCCCCACAGCCTCTCCGACTCGACTCCGCTCGGGCTGGAGCCGGCCGAGGTGCCCACCCGGTGCAGTGGGAGATCCTGACCTCCCCGCTGCTCCCTCCCAGACGGAAGCAGGGTCTGGGTAAACGCCCGGCGCTGTTAGAAGACTGTAGGCTGGCGAGCAGGGCGTACTTTGACAGCTGTCTTGGTGCGTGGAGATAGCGCTGGGTTGGGGACGACCAGAGGGCGGATCTGAAAGAGAAGGTCACGTGCGGGCAGGACCGTGAGGGGAGGGGCGAGGGGAGAGCGGAGAGGGAGCTGGGTGGCGGTGGGCTCTGGGGAGGTGGTGGGAGATCTGGGCTGGAGCGCCCAGCTTAATGATAACTTGTTGATTCTTAGCGCTGTTGACGAGGAGGGTGTGCGCTTGGCTTGGGGGCTGTGGCCAAATTTGTCAGGTAACGAGGAGGGGGGCAACGTGGTCCCTGGAATCTTGTCTGACCATCATCAGGGGGCGGAACGGTTTGCACCTGTAGATAAACAGGCTATTAGAGGCAACCTGATTTGCAAGCTGGCTTTGAACTAGAGCTTACCAGTGGCTCAGGGAGGGAATGTATATCAGGTTTAATTACTCTTGGAGGGTGAAGAGAGTGAGAGGTAGACGGTTTGCCGCCTCTGGACCTCGGGGATGCTTCTCCCACAACTTGTGAGCGATATATTTGAGAATAGAGTTTCTGCTTATTCTCTAACCTTACATTTTTGGTGACATGGTTTTGAAACTATAATCAGACATGCTGGGTTTTTTGTTTGTTTGTTTGTTTGTTTGTTTTCAGCCCCCTCGTGTATCCTTGAGAAGCAGTTTCTTTTTGGGGAAGACAAGGAAAAACTCATTATGAAAATTTCTCAAAGTGTGGTAAAGGAGTCGCTGATAGGAATCATTCTGACAGACTGTTGTTTTGGTAAAAACAAGGAGCTTCCAAACCTTTTGCCCTCCTTCCCTCATATAGGCACTTTGTTTTAAACAGGCAAATGACATGTTTTTGAAGATTTTTCATCATTTTGTAGCAGAGCAAATGGTATATTTATAAGCAGATGTCTGCAAACGGGGGAGCTCGCAGCAAGTAAGGAAAAGGGAAAAGCTTGTTTTGGTAGAGGACGAGGTATGCTCTTGCATTGTGGAGTTCTCAGGTCAGAATAGAAAGCTTTGCAGAGATAAGAGAGAAAGATGAAAAGGAAAAAAAAAAATCCAGACTCCCAGTGATTCACGTGTATGTGTATAATTATGTGCATTTGAACCAATACTTTTCATCTTCCTCACTTAGAACATATTCATTTGGCGGTGAAAACAAGTCATTTGTCTTTCCGCTGTAAAAAGTTGATTGGCCCTGGAGGGGTCAGGGTTGCTGTGCGAATCCCCCTTCTTCCTTCTTTCCTGTTCCAGCCACTGGGGGGCTGCAAAGAGCGCTGTTAGCTGCCTCTTTTTTTTTTTTTTTTTTTTTTTAAAGACAAATGTGTAATAGTTGATCAAAACAGAGACATTTATTATGACACGTTAGTTGTTATTTACAGGACTGACTTTCCTTATTACAATGCACTTGTATTTTATGTTTCCAAATCTCACAGATTCTCTGAAGAACATGTGAGACAATAAAGGTATGCTTCCTACTGCCAGTGATGTTGCTGTTTTTAAGGTTCTTATCATTATTACTCCCATCATTGAAAAAGAGAAAAGTCAGGAAGATGTGAAGAAGATGGAACAAAAAATAGCTTTCTTCCTGAATACAATTCTGTATTCATGTGTAGAAGAAAATTGGGAGCATGGCATCACGCTGCCTGGCAGAGTTGAACGCACCCTCTGGACAACTGTCTGGAAGCACGCCTTCCCAGCTTTGGGCTCCTGTAAGATGTTGTGTCTGTGTGCACAGCTCATTTTGCCTTTGCGTTCCTTGCTTCTTGCTGCAGAGAATCGAGGAGCTAATTCTCTACAACTATTTGGGTTTTTCACCAAATCACTCAACTTTCAGTGCAAACGTATTCCTGATTTCTGAATTAATCCAGTGGCCAGGCAGTTATTATAACTGGTTCCCTTTACCTTTCTATATCTTGGCTATTCAAAAAAGATGAACACTTCTTAGATTCCTTGAAAAGGCCAGATTCCATTCATCCTGAATTGGCTATGGTTACTGGACTGGGATATGCTCATGGAGCCTCTGGATTATGTCTTCCGACTAGAAGATCACTTTCCTTAGCCTAATTCCTTCTGTTACTCATCACACAGGCTTAGACATGGCCTCCTCTAGGAACCTTTCCCGACTGGTCTCCCAGGCTGGTCACCCCCAGAAAACTGTGGCTGTCCCTCTAGCAGGCCTGGGCTCCTTGTCTGGCCCCAGCTCTGCTCTGTGAGCCCTGAGGGCTGGAATCTCCTCCTGACTCTCCCTGTATCTCTAGGGCCATGCTGCTGTCTCCAGGTATAAGTGAGCCATCAGTAGGGATGGGTTAGTGACTATACCTGTTTGCAATTAAAGTGCTATTGTTTCTTGATTGAGATGTTTTAGATGTTTTCTCCTCTCCTATATAAAGTGAAAGTTGGGCTTAGAGAAACCTGGGTTCCAATTCTGGTCCTACTGCTTCCTAGCTAGATAATTCAGGGTAAATTTTCCTTATCTATAAAATAGGGATAAAAAAATCTACCTTGCACAGTGGTTGTCAGGAGAGGGCTTGGAAATCATTTAGTTCATGGCATGTAAACGGCACTAAATACACAGTGACTAATTATTTGTCACTTAAACACTAGGTTCTGACGTCTGAGGTTTGGTGAAATCCCCTTTTTGACCTCTTGACAATTCATTAGCTTTGTTCATATCTTCTCTCAGCTCAACTTTGTTCTGTGTTTGTGTGTGTGTATGTGTGTGTGTGAATTGTGTGTGTGGAAATACTGTATATAAATATAAGTGCACATTCATACACATTTGGCTTCAATTGTGAGAACATTTACCACTTTCACTAGTCTCTGGATGCCTTCGAGGCCAGGGACCCCTTCTCATTCATCTCAAAAGCCCTGACACTTAATGCAGGGCCAGCCCAGAGTAAGGACTCAGCAATGTGTGCTTTATAAATAAATAAACATATCTCCATGGGCCGGCTCTGAAGGTGTGGGGGTTCTGGTCTGTGGAGGAAGAGCTTCTGTGGTTGATTTGGACTGTTAGGAGAGTTCCCTGCCCTGTCAGCACTTTCTTCCCAGGTGTGCTGTTCCAGGAAGCAGAGAAGCGTTCTTGTTTTGCCTAAGGCAACCTCTCTGATGATGCATATTTACATGGAAGGAGGTAACCAAAGGTATGATAACCAAATGGCAGCTTGAAACAGATTATTTGTATTATTTGTTGTCTGGCCCACCACTAACTGGACCCTGTGGAAATGTTTCCATTGGCGTGATAAATTTGAGATGGACCAAGAGAGGACTGGATCGGGAGAAGGCTGCTGAGCTCCAAGACACATACAAAGTAGGAGAACAGAGGGTCACCATCTTAACCAGTTGGGGCTGCCATAACAAAAATCCTGTAGACTGGGTGGTTTATAAGCAACAGCAATTTATCTCTCACGGTCTGGAGCCTGGAAGTTGCTCTCAGGGTGCCCTCAGGGTCAGGTTCTGGTGAGAGCCCTTCCAGGTTGCAGATGGTGGACTTCTCATTGTACTCCACAGGGTAGATGGCAGAGAGAGGAAGCAAGCTTTCTCCTGACTTTTACAAGAGCACTATTCCTATTCTTTCGAGCTCCACCCGCATGACCTCATCTAACCCCTTTCATCTCCCAAAGGCCCCACTTCATAATGCCAATACGTTTGGGGTTGCGTTTCAACACATGAATCTTGGTGGGGGTGGGGGCAAACATGCATCTGTAACAGTTGTGCTATGAGCTTTGTGGGAGCATCAGGCAGAAGGCAGGGGGGACACTGGTCTGAGAAGGATGCCTTGGGTGAGAGGCCACTGTAAATATGCATGGGCCCTGTTCTTTAGCCTTACCAGCCAGTAGCTACTCCTCAGTCTTCTGTTATTCTCTGTGAGGGGAACAAAAAGATAAAGCAAGTTCCAGATATCAAAGTGTTCACACTCTGTTTAGGGCAAACATCACACATGACATGAACTATTGGAGAACTTCATAGCTGACAGGAAAAGGGTAGATTGTGCACTACAGACATCAGGAAAATCTTGGAGGAAAGGAAGAAATTGGCAAGGATGGGAGAAGTCAGGAAAGATTTATGGAGCAAATGAAAGGAGTTTTGATGGGTGAGTAGGCACTGGGTAAGCAGATAGGAAAGGGCAGGGCAGTGAATGCAGGGTGGTAAGAATGCACATGATTGGTACACAGGCAGGAGTGAAGAGGGAGCTCAGCCATGGCCAAATACATTTCTGCATAATGTTACAGAGCTAATAAAAGAGTGAATGTTTATTGAATGCACACTATGTGCCAGGCACTATTTTTAGCATTTCACATGTCTGTTGGTTTGTTCTTAACCCTAATCCTATGATGCAGGTAGAATTACTGTCCCATCTTATCAGAGGAGAAAATTGAGGCCCAGAGAAGTGAAGTAACTTGCCCAAGGTCTCACAGCTTGTAGTCTGTGGAACTGAGATTTGAGCCCAGAACAGTGTCATTGACATGGATTTCCCATATCACCCAGGCTTACCTACCAGCATGATATGTCTGCTCTGGGGAGGGGTCTGAGTGAGGTCAGGGAGGCTCTTGATTCCCTGAAAAGGCATCTCCTCAGTGTCTGAGAACATTTGGGTATCACTACAAATTGCTGAAAGAGTCAGTTTCTCTGGAAGCCTCATTCTCTGATTCACTTCTCCATGAGGAGTAAGCATAGCTTCTGTCTTCTGGTCCAGGCAGCTTGAAGCCTTCCTCACCTCCTGTCATGCTTGACCTCAAGCAGAGAAGGTAGCTGTCTGCATTGCATGGTCTGAGATGTGCTTGTCAGGGTCTCCTGCCTTAGGAAGAGCTCCCTGGCTGGTCTTTCGTTTGGGTTAAGCATGGCCCTCTTCTGAATCCTTTTGTAAGCATGCAGGGTGAATAAAGGATACCACAAACACTTTGAAGTATATTAGATATACTTGAAGGCTGGACACTGGGGAGAAGGAGGGAGGATGCTGAAGAGTGGGTGTGGCAAAGGTGGGAGATGGTATAGATGGAGTAGCAGGTACCTGACTACTCATAAGGCCTCCTTTTCTTCTAATGTCATGGGATGATTATATGTGTCAATTGTTCTTTTCATAAATACCCATTTTATAAGGTTAATAAAGGAACCCCACGGGGCATGCAGCAACAGAGCCACCAGAAAGCAGACCAAGGGGACTTCCAGCTTGTGATTGGCTATGATCCAGCACCAGAGAGCCAGGTGATGTCACTCAGAGCCCACTTCTGCCTCTTCCTAGTGGTTTTCTAATCCTTGGAACAGGCACTTGTTCTTAGGCATTCTCAGGACCTTGCCTGTCTCCAGCTCAGTGCCGTCTGCTTACATCAGTCCTCCAGGGGTATCTCTGGCCCTGACCAATTTTCCTTGTAGCTCATCTTGAGCCTCACTCTGAGACTCACTCATTGTCTGCCCCCACTCTAGGATGTTCTGGGGTACCACCAGCCCCATGTATGCCCAAGCTTTCCCTCCAGGAATCTGCTGCTTACTCAGTGGCCTCCATTTGGGTAAAGGATACCTCTGTGCACTCACCCAAGTCAGAGCCCCAGGAATCCTCCAGCATGCTTCGCTCTCCTCCTCCACCACACCCCATCCTTCATCGTGTCCAGTTGATTCTTCTCATAAAGATCTAGAACCTTCCACATCTCCCCATGCCCATTGCTACTGCCTTATTCAGCAAGTTTTGCATATGGAAGTGCTAAATTTTAATTTGGCCCCCTCCTCACCCCTTCCCTCACACTGCTGTCAGGATGGGTGATACCAACTCCAGTCCCACCAAGCCTGCAAGAAATTCCATCCCAGTCATCATGAATCCATCCTTCACTATCCATGCTAGGGGCCGGTAGGGTCCCTGGTAGGTTTTGAGAATAGCTTCACACTCTTGGAATTGCTTCAAGTTTTTGTCTCTTGCAGGCTACCACTTGTGATGTCCACTGTCTGGACAGCATGGCCCCTTGATGTCGCCAGCTCTCTACTTCCACAGGTAGCAGAATCTTTGCTACCACTGGGGCTCCAGCACTGGAAATCCAATTCCTATAACACGATTTGCAGCCATTGAACTGGGGTGGGAGAGGGTGCTGTAGGGATAGGAGAGAAGAGTAGGAGACCAGTTCCTATTCTGAAGGAAACCAGTCCTTTTCCCAGGTCTGCCTCTTCCATCCCTACCATAACCCCTTCTAGCAGCTCAGATATTCTTAGAACAAAAGCTAGGACAGGAAGTGTCTGTGGAAAACTTATGCCTACACTCTTGCAACCCAAGCCGCCTCTCAAGTGAGGATTCATGAGGGCCCAGTTGCCTTCTGAGAACAGGGAGCCTCACTCCTGATGATGGTTGCTCTCAAGATAGTTCTAAGCTCTTCAGTCTCGCATCAAAGTTTATGGTTTTTCCCCTCACTTCTCATCTGGCCTCCTCTCAGGAACTTTCCAGAAACTTCCAGCCATCAAATACAAACGTCTAACAAGAGCTTACTGTGTTTCAGGCAGAGATCTGGGTGCTTTATAGATATTAATACTCCTTCAGCCCTCTAGCCACTCAATCAGATATGTGCTTTTATTATCCGCACTTTAAAGGTGAGAAAACCAAGGCCAGGAAGGTTAAGCTACTTACCCAGTTCACCCAACTAGTAAAACAGTAAAACTGGGAATTGAATCCACCACGTCTAGTTTCAGAGTCTGCCCTCTCCTCTCTTGTGTCAGTGATTCTCAGCACCCAGTGTTGAGTGGGTTGAGAACCACTTAGGACAATTGTTAAATAACACCGATGCCTGGAACCCACCTCCAGAGATTAGGCTAGAATCTGGGATTTCCTTTAAAGTTCTCAGGTATTTCTGATGCTCAGCCAAAGCTGAGAAACACTCCCATTGGCTGCTAACAGTTTCACCAAGGAACGCTTTGTTTCTTTACATGGGTTGCAAGGCTGCTTCCAGGTGGAGGCCTTGTTCCTCCATATTTTACCACTTTTAGTTTCCCCCATCAAAGTGCCTGTTGGCTTCCTACATCCCTAGGCAGACTGGGAGCCCCTCAAGGGGCAAGCGTCCTGGCCATGTCTTTGTGCCCAGTGGCCAGCACTGTCCAAGGTCCATAGTGAATGCTGAGTGTGGAGGGAGCCGGGAGTGTGTGCCAGGGTGATGCCACCCATGCTGGCTGCGAGGCCCTGAGGGCTCTGCCCTTGCAAATTTCTCCTGCTGAGTGCCCCTTCCTGCTCTAGGTCACTGGTAGGAACTGCTCATCAGGCCTCTCCCCTTTAGTTATCTATCTTTCCAAACCAATTAACAGCACTCACTTTGTAAAAGTTGAAAACACTCAGCTCTATAGATGAGTCGGGAGAACATTAACCACAGCAAAACGTATGAGGGTGTCAAGTCCTGCAGATGCCGTTGGAATTCTCACTGAGAAAGGCTATAAACGCCATTCTCATTGCTTCTAAAAATGCCTAATTGGCTGAAATTTGACTTAAATTTTGCTGATTAAAAAAAAACACACATCATTTTTGTGACTTCTGCTTTGCTTTCCCATGATGTCTCTTGTAGTATATAGTTAAATCTGCAGTCTTCTAACAAGTCTGACAGGGGTCACTGTAGAGAATGAAGGAAAGCTTTGTGACCTGGACCCACTGATGAGTGCGAGGCTGGGGGGCAAATCACTCACCCCTTTGGGGTCTGCTTGAGTAGGCCCTCCTCTGCACAAAAAGTTCTGAGTATCCACATGGAAGTGGATCACAAAAGAAGGTGATTGGATCTAAGAAATTTGTTTTGAGACTTGGGGACTCTCCCAAACAAAACCCTGCGTCTTTCTCTTTTTACACTGCCTTACCTCTTTAGTTAAGTATATTTTCAGGAGAAGTTTGAATTTAGTGTTAAGTCCCTTCCCAGCTCTTTGATGTACAGCCTGCATATGTCACACAGCTGGTGGTCACCATGGTTACCCAGGAATGCAGCAGCTGCAGGTGCATAAATTTTCAGGGAAGAACCAGTCAAAACTGTTAATATTATGTCAAGCTGATGTGTCATTTTCCAATTTGCATGGATAACTGCATTGCAGCAAATTAATTAAAACAGATAAGTGTTAATCTAATGCATGTCTCCTGTAATTAATGAAATATAGCCATTACAGGGGTGTTTGATTTATGATTTTAATTTATAAAATGCTGAATTCTCCTATAAAGTTAGATATAGTAATAGGAGAAGCTGACCCATATATAGCATTAGGAAAAATAATCACATTTCTATAAATTAATCACTCTCTAAAAGGATATAGTTCATTAACACCATGAACTGAAAGTGTTAGATGTAAATTAGATTAACCTTTTTAGTGACACTTCCATTTATATTGCGTATTCTCTTCAAACCCAAAGCACTTTACATATATTAATTCAATTAACCCTCCCCAGACCCTTGTTAAGTAAGTACATATATCAAAGTTGGAAGGGAGGAGAAATGAAACCCTTCAAAGATATTGAAATCCTGGTCTTAGGATGCATTATTTATGATTTCCTCTGCAGAAGTACAGTTTATCCTGGACTTATGGAGCTTGAGAACGTGGGTGGGTATACAGGCTCACTCTCTGGGCTGCCACAAAACACTTAGCATGTCGCTCTGTCCCTGAAGCCAGAGACACTTCTCCCTGATGCTCAGGCCACATGCTCAAAGGAAACTTCTATGTATTTCATCAAAGGTACCCCAGTGACCCTGGGTTTGGCTGCGAACAGGGCATCTCCAAGTAGGTGTGGGTGATGAGAACTTAGTACTCCACTGAGGCATCCATTGGGTCATCTTCCTCTGGGTTGGGTTGTCCCACAACCCCCACCCTTGACCTAGACACTGAGGATGGGGCAGAGAACAAGACCTTGGGATGTGAATGGGAGAAGAAACAATGAGTGACCTGGAAATTGAGTTTACCCTTTCATCTGGGGTCTCTCTTCAGGACTGCCTGGGTAGGTGGTAGAGACAGATGTCCCCTCACTTGCTGGGAGAGAGCTCAAGGCCCTGAGAGAGGAAAGATTTGTTCCCTGTCTAGCTGAAAGATGAACGTTTCCTGAGTGAGGATCTGGGTCTTCTGCTGCAGCTTGTCACCAGGAATGTCCCATCAACATGGGGGCCATGCCTATGTGCAACACTTACTGTCTTTGCTCCAGTCCTGAAGGCAGGCACACAGGGGAGAGGACAGGGAAGGGGGCTTGCATTAGGCAAGCTTACGGAGCATGAGGGATGGAGACTCTAAGCATTTGCTTGGCTTGATTGAATGGTTGTTTGAGGTTCTGAACGTTTATTTTTCCAGCTCTTTCTGCTTCAAGTTCTCAAATCACAGGTGCTCTTTTAGGGGCAGATTCTCCCTATATTCCACACACCAGACCCTTTTGAAATGCAGCTCATGTCAGGCAACAGCCTGCCCTGTAGCTAGTGGTTCCAAACCTACCATGGGCAACGTTAACCTGAAGGGATGAATCACTAATGGTTAGACGTGAAATAGAGTGGAGAACAAGTTTGGAGTATGGGAGATTCTTTTTCTTGCCACTGGAGTTGGAAAATCACTTACTCTGGTCCTTCAGGCTCACATGCAAGGGAAAATTAAGCCCACACAGTCCTAGAATCTCAGCTCATTGTTCTCTGCCAGCACTTCTTGGCACGTAACTCTTTACTGCAAAGTGCCCCAGCTTCTTCCCTCCAGACCCTGTCTGGGAGGGGTGAAGAATCAGGACTAAGAGCCAAGAGCTGAAAGACAAGCCCCCACTCAGAAATACATGAAACTCTGGGCAATGAAAGAAGTATTGACTTTGTATTTTAAGAGACTTCCCTCTCTCCTTCCCTCTCTCCTTCCCTCCTTCTTCTCTTCCCTCCTTCCTTCCCTCCTTCTTCCCTTCCCTCCTGCCTTCACTCCTTCCCTCCTTGCTTCCCTCCTTCTTCCCTTCCCTCCCCTCCCCTCCCTTCCCCTTAGTCCCTTCCTTCCTTCCTTCACTACCTGTTTCCCTCCCTCCCTCCTTTCTTTCACTTTTTGGTGTTGTTTTTATTTTGCTTGTTTTTGTTTGTGGGAGATGGATGGTCATTTGGAGTAGGAGAGGAGGCTGAAATTATTCATAATAGGAGTAGAATTTCAAATCCAAGACCTAGATTTTACCTTTCTGGCTTTTTTGTTGGTAGTTTTTCTAAAGGGAAATCAATGATCTCTGCTTTATTGCACCATCATCAGAGATATCAAGATGGTTATATCTTGATTGATTATTAATTTTGAGACTTTTTAGTGATTTTGTTCTTCTAATTGGATATCATGAATACAGCATTTTTTTTAATTTTATTTTTTCCTCTTTGAACAACCCCCTGCCTCCTTCCCACCCTAATTTTCCAGTAGTTAAATCCCAGCCCTCCTACCTAGAGGAATTCAGGTCAGAGACCAGCCAGGGATCTTTGCTTGAAACTTTCACTTTTTCTGGAGTTTTGCTTCCAGACATGTCCTACCACCTCTTTGTTCTGGAGCCCAGGGGCGGGGGGAAAGGGAAGAGATGACAAAATTGTCCAGTCAGCCTTCAGTACCTCTGTCATTCCACCTTTTCCCCATCCTGTGATTGCTCTTTCTGCTTAACCCCACCCCTCTGGGGTGTCTCTTATCAAGACCTTAGTGGCACTAAGTTCTGCTTTTGGAGGTAGAGTTTGACAATTCTCGGGAGCCACTCTTTAAAGTACTATGAATAATAGTAGAATCATCATCATTTTCATCTTACAGTTTGTTTTCTTGACCCAATGGAAAATGTGAGAAAGTATCTTTGGAAAACTTTGCTGCTTCTGTTGCCTGGAACTCCCCACTCTTACTAAAGACTGAAGACTTGCTATGTAGCCACAGCTTCAAAACAAGTAACCTGGTTCACACTTCCAACTAAATGGGCTCCTATATAGGAGTTTGGAGCCACCATGACTCCTGCCCCAAATCTACAAGACACTGGTGCCTAGAGCTACTTACATCATCTTATCAGAGAGGAAGCACATGTGACTTGCCGGGAAAGTAAGGTAATGAGACATGATGCCTGGTCTCGTTTGGTGATGTTTGCATTTATAGAAAGAGACAGTGCAACTCCACCCATAGGGTTAGACAGTCACAATTGGTGGCATTTAAGACAGCCTGGAGGGTGTAGAGAATGTGTGAAGCAGGTCTCTGTCACGGTGTGATATCGGTTCCTGTGCCCAAATTGTGTGGACCCTCCAGGGATGAGTCTATGAGACGTACCTTCTGGCATCTAAAAGATCTAAAAGCATCCACAGATCTTTGGAAACTGGGCTCCTCCCCATGCTGACTGCCAGTGGTGGTGGGTCTTGAGTGCCTTCTCAGTCTTGGGTCCTCGTGTGAGACAACCTGATATTTAGTATGAATAGCTTCTGTGGCTATGGGTAACCCCAGTTCCATGCCTTGTGGGCCTTCCTTGTGCCTCTGTGTTGGTTGCTTCACACCATGCCTTATCTGCTGCTCCACTTTTGCCCTGCCTGGCAGTCTGGCAGCACCCCTCAGTGTGGGCACCTTTTCTGGGAATCCATCCGTTTCCCCCCCGGCCAAGAGAGGTATTCTTCTTGCCCCATTACGTAGCTGCTGTACAGACTTCCGCAGTGGCACTTATCAGATTGTGTTGTTATTTGCTTGCCCGCCCCTCACTAAACTGTGCAGAACTCAAAGTCAGGGTCAATGACATCCCCATTCCTGTGTTCCCAGATGTTTAGGGTGTAGGGAGGGTGGATGAGTGTTGGCTAGAGCTCCCTGGAAGCCACCTCTTTGCCTTATGTGGGATGCAGGCTTGGGATGGAATTTTCCTTGTTAAATCCTTCTCCTTCATCCTCCCAGGTCCCCAGTGCCCTTCTTCCAGTGCAGAGACACCCAGTGCAGAGAAGGGCTGGTGGGGCAGGATGATTTGCTTAGGAAAGGCCAGCATCACATGCTGGCTACTGGCTACCCCTGGCATGTGCTGGTGCATTCCAGGATGGGGGGTGGAGCCAGGCTGGAGATGGGTGACCTTCTGGGTGTGAGGCAGGTAAGGGGAAGGCCAGATGGTTCAGGGTCTTGTACCTCTGAAGCTGATGATGCTGGGGTCCATTGCCAGAGTGTATCTTCTTCTGGGATAAGTAATGTAAATTAACTTTCCCATCAATGAAATGACTTAGTCATAAGTTCCATCTTTGTAGCATTGAACATTTGGGAGAACATTTTTTCTGTCACTGCACTGATGAGAATTTAGTTGTAGCTATAGCCTGCTGTGGTTCTAACACTCTCCCCACCACACTCTTCTTTTTTTTTTTTTTTAATTTTTTTTCAACGTTTTTTATTTATTTTTGGGACAGAGAGAGACAGAGCATGAACGGGGGAGGGGAAGAGAGAGAGGGAGACACAGAATCGGAAACAGGCTCCAGGCTCCGAGCCATCAGCCCAGAGCCTGACGCGGGGCTCGAACTCACGGACCGCGAGATCGTGACCTGGCTGAAGTTGGACGCTTAACCGACTGCGCCACCCAGGCGCCCCCCCACCACACTCTTCTGTGTCATCCTGGGGATTCTGCGTGTTCCCATCCACATTCTATTAAACTCTAGATTGTAGAAATCCTACATAATGTAAAACATGCTTTCTTTTCCAAACAGATCATTAAAGGCCCTTTGCAGTTTATGATGTCAGATGCATGGGTATGTAGAGGCAAGGATGAAGTTTTAAGTAGAAAAGCTTTGTCATCAGTTAAAATGGGACTACCACATGGGATGAGGCCCATGGAGTTCTCCCACCACAGCTAGGGAAGCAGGCAGGCAGGAAGAGGTATTGACTTCCAGATATGCTGAGATTTCTAGGCCGTGTGTGTAGTCCACAAAAAAAATGAGCAATTGGGAATCTCTCCAAAGTCAAAACATTTACTTCTGGATCTAAGGATCTACTGGTTCAGTACTGAGCATTAAAGCTTTGATACTGTGCACAGGGAAACCCCACCTTCCCCAGCCAGACCAGAACCTAGAACTTCTGAGGCTAGCATTGGGAAGGAGAGCTCCCCGCCCCCCCGCCCACCACAGGGATGTGGGGTGTGGGGCTGGTGGCTAACAGCTCTGACTCTGATCCTGATGTCTCCCTTTAAGGGGTAGGGGTTTTTCTGTGGATAATGCTGCCACTCACTGTATGTTCTGGGGACCCAGACCAGAGGGAGATACCCTCATCCTGGAGCTCTGGCTCAAGTGAGAACATTTCCCTGTATTCCCACACCAAGAATAGAGCTTGGACCCAACAGAGTTTTACTAAAGTCTCAGGGTCCATAACAGGGAAGTAAAGCGAAAGGATTATGAATCCAGACACTGCTTTTCATCCCTGTCAGAACCAATGGCCCCTTTTTACAACAAATATTTTGTAGTGCACCCTTTGTTATCCTGCAATGAAATTTACTGATACTATTACCTGCTTGTATACATAATTTAACAAATCAATGTAATGCCTTAACTGAAATATAAAGGAACTCAAAGGAAAACGTATATTAAAATAGTATGTAATGCCCTGGGCCCAACTCTACTGGAGAGAGTAATGAATTAGATGCTTGCTGTGAATCCCACAGCTATAAATGCACATGAATCCATGTGTGTTGTATTGGCAGTTCAAATGTCATGGGCAGTATTGGAGTGATGTGTTGTTTAGATATAGTGAGATATTTCTGGTGAAGTCCTGAACAAGAAAATTATGCTCTGGCTTCAATTTATAGGGTGGCTGTATTCCTGGAAAACTCGGGGTTTATTAAAGCTATACAAACAATATTTAGCTGACTCATTCCAGGGCTACTGGCATAAGGAAGAGACTAGGGAGCTCTGGATGATGTGTTGGGGGATATTCAGCCCAAGAGATACCTGGACACCTGCAGTTCATTCACTCACCCACTCACTCACTCAGAAATTCCCAGATCTAGGAGACACCAAAGATGTATCCCATATGTACTTACAGGTTGACATTGCCTTAAAGGGTAGACAATTTCTGGAACTATAGTCTTTCTGGGTACATTTTGGGGGAAAAAGGGAAAATGCCACCTGGACAACTGAAAGAAGTTGTCACGTTTCACAAGAAGATCTTCACAAGAATAAGGCTTCCCAGCGAGGCATGTTGGAAGACCGCATTAAGCCCATCAACCATGTACTGGAACATTATTTAGACCATTGGAAGAGAAGGCTGCTGCTTTGCCTTGTGTTAAGTATAGAGATATCTGCTGGTCCTTCCCCTCTTCTGCTACTCTACTCCATAATCACAAGAGCGGAGGGGAGGGGAGGGGAGGGGAGGGGAGGGGAGGGGGCAGGCCACACTGGGCCCCTCCATCAGAGACTTGGTAATGCCTTGCCTTTGTAGGGAGGTGGGGAGAATAGATTTTTGGATCACATAGGAGATTGCTGTTAAAAATGACCTGGATTGAGCCTTGGGAACTGAAAGAGAGTGAAAAGCTGTGGAATGGGCTGAATATCCTTGAGGCAGTTCCTACCCAGTGGGAAAGAGGAGGTTGGACATAGCATGGTTGGGGGTGAGGGGGCAAAAATACCATCATTTTGTGTTTATAACCCAATGGGTTAAACTCCAACAAACAGGATAGAGTACTTATTATGGTCAGTATGGATATTTCAGAGTTAAAACCCCGTGTTCTTGGATGGAAAATTCTTCCTTAGTGTTCTCATGATAATGTAGAGGATGAGCGTTCTTTATTGCGTTGTTTTTAATCCCTAAGTGTCTTATTTTTCACCCTCCCTTTACATAAGCTTGAGGTGTTACTAAGAGAGAGGCTGAATTGCCAAAGAGAGTTTCTGTAACTTTGAGATGAAAATGCATTTTAATAGTTAGATTTCATAGGAAGTGGTATATTCCCTTAATAAGTAGTTCAGTGACATTTGGTAGTTCTGTAATATTTGACTTGGAGTGGAGTTTATAAAAATTTCAGCCCAACAGTAACTTCAGGGCACTAAGGGATGTATGTATTTCTGAAATGAGAAGACCTGGTTGACATTCTGATTCTAAAATCAACATCATCTCTTATGCGTCACCATATTTTCAATTATAATGGACTATAAGCTGTGAATTTAAAAGCAGCTTCCCAGCAAGTTCCCGCACAGACCCAGCTTGTGTGGAATAAAGAGCCTGGGTGGGAGGGAGAGTTCTCACGCCCACTCTTCTAACTTAACTTACTAAAATGCTTCCTTCTCTGAGCCGGCTTTGGTTCCACCCCACCCCCACCACACATTGGTTCCTTGAGGATTTTCTTGAAAGTGGCATCTTTTCTAACTTCATGGGGGAATTTGCATCCTGATTTGCCTGAAATGGTTGAACTTGGGAAAGGTAAAATCATGGCAGTAAAAGCCTGAGGTTGTATAAAATACCTCTGACAGCTAGACAAAAGTATTTCTAACAGGAAACTTGGGGATTAAAACAAGTGTCTAGGGCATGGTGTTCTGTTATCTCTTTGGCATTTCAGGATGAGTTCAGACTTTCTCTGCTTACTTGTTTCCCATTTCAGCATCATCTCACTCTCCAAGTTAAAAAAGTGCCCTAAAAGGATTATATCAGGTTCCAGGAGTTGTAGTCTTTGGCAGCAGTTAAGGTCAGGGGTTATCCTTAGGCAGTCCTAGGATGCAGGGGTTTTGTGGAGTACTGTAATTTTTTTTTTTCTTTGCCAAAAGGCTCAGAAGCAGACCTCTATGCACCAGCAGGTGGTTTCAGAACCATGCCTGTTATGACCAGCCCAGGATGAAGAAGGGCCAGCTCTTTTCCCTATCTACCCCATTCAGCAGGACTAGAGGAATAGAACAGCTATTGAGTTAAGTGAACCTACAACCATTGGCTTGGAATTAGGGGTTCCCTCCCCTGAGGGGATGGCACTCCAGGCTGGAGGTTATGGCAGGCCTTGACCCCCTCTTTAGCACGCGTTGTCATCAGACTCAATAAGATGCAGGTTGGATAGAGAGACTAAACAGTAGCCGGGGATGTGTGGGGGGAGGGGATTTATGTGGCCATGGAGGATTGTAATAGACACCATCAGTGCCCTGCCCGCATTCCCTCTGCACCTGCCATTTTCATGCTTTCAGTCCCTACTTCCAGCACCAGTGGCCCTTTGTCTATGGCTTTTTCTGGCTACGAGACCCTTCTCTTTCTGTATGTGTACCAGGTCCGAAGACCAGGAATTAACACCCACAGGAATGGTCCTCCACCAATGACTGACAGGAGTTGGTGGATCAGTACCCTGGCACCCTCGCCCCACTGGTGAGAGAACATCTACAGCCTTTCACACAGTTCCCTCAGGTCCCTGGAAGCCTGGGCTCCACTTGCCCATGGTGGTGACTTTCTTCCATCCTTTGTTCCTGAGTCACTGCTCCTCTCCCCTACTGGTCTTTCCTGACATCACCTCCCAGATAAACCACCTGCACCCAAAATCCTGGACTCAGGCAGGGCCTGCTTCTGAGGGACCTCAAACTGACAGTGGGAGTGAACAAGAGAAGGTGTTTTGTAGGGGATGTGTGCTGTGCTCTTTCTGGACTCTTCCTCTATACCATCCCCGGGGGTAAGTCTTAGATTTCAGGATCTGAATGCTGGGGGGGTCCTTGGCACATCCAGGCAGACTTGCTTGGCAGCTCTGCGTTCTCGAGGGACATTTGGAGGATGCTGCTCACTCCCACCTTGTGTCTCCCTTCAGTGAACGGTGAGCACTCATGTGTAGTGCTTACACACCCCTTCACACCCACTGGGGTTAGGAGGTCTTCCTGCAACAAATGACCCATGCAGTGCTCTGCAGCTGGGGCAGGCACTGGGCCCTGCAGTGGTGGCAGCTTTTATTCTGGGCCCAGGACTCTCAAGGCTCCTTGAGGGCAGGGTGACCCCCAGCTCCTTCCCCAAGATCTGGGCAAAGGTACATCCCTGCCCTCTTGAGGTGACAGAAGTTGAATTAGGCTGAGTGCCTGCAGCACACAATCATTCACATGTCTGGGGGAACATCTGGCCTCTGCTTGCAGCCAGATTTCTTGAGTGTCTATTTTCAGCATTCTCCCAGAGCACCTATAAGTGAATTTGCAAAGCAGGTACCTCTGTCTGTGGCACTTCCTTCACTGATGTGGAACAGCTGGCAGAAGTGAAAAACCTCCCCCCTACACTCACCTCGCTTGCCCACTGGTCTGAATTCCTGCTGTCATTCTGTTACTTCAGGTGAGGCCCTGCAAAACCTGACTGATACAAATTCTGCCCTTTCTCTGAGAGAGTCATTGTCAGCTGAGCGGTTTGATGTGAATTAGTCCCTCAGCTTAGCTTCGGTCACATGGCCTGGCTCAAGTGCACGGGATTTAGCATTTTTTAATTTTTTTGACAATCGAATGACTTTATTTCAGTGGTGAGTGTTATCAGGATATAAAATGTATGTAAATAGGCCATTTCAGGTGCTGAACACAACATCTGATTTATTTAAAAATTTCTCTTAATTCTGAGTGGCTGACTGATGTGCAGTGTATAAATAGCATATGGATCCTGGTGTATGGATTGGTGTATTGGTCCTGATTACGCCACTTAGAAGCTATGTGATCTTGGAAAAGTTGCTTAACTTCTCTGAGAATCAGATTTCTCATCTCTAAAATGGGTATATTAAGTCCTATCTCAAGACGCTGTTATAAAGTGTCCCCAAGGACATAAAACATTTGGTATACAAGAGTCTGGTGTTCTGGTTATCTTCTGCTGCCCAGCAAACTACCTCACAGCTTACTGATACAAGGCAATCATTTTACTATGCTCATAGATCCCCTGGCTCAGGAATTTAGATAAAGGGGAGGGAGGGAGGATAGCCTGCCCCTGTTCCCTGATGTCGGTGGTGGTTTTGAATGACAGGGAATTGGTTGGGATCACCTGGAGGTTTCTTTATTCTTGTGCCTGGGCAGGTAAGGCTCAAGGTCTGAGCTCAGCTGGGACTACAGACCAGAACCTGAACATGGCCTCCACTGTGGTTCGGCTTCCTGCCTGTGTGAAGACCTTGGGATGGTCATACTTCTCACCTGGTAGCTCAGGGCTCCAGTGCACAGAGTAGAAGCTGCATGGCTCTCAGGGACCCAGCTGGACCCCTCTCCTGAGTCATCTAGGAACCGGTCCTTCTCACCTCAAGGGTGACTCTCACTAGATGATTCTTCCCTGGTTCTGTTTGTCTCTGACTTTGGCCTTCGCCAGAGCGGTCATGGCTTTCCCATGACCCAAACAGGAAAGGATGGGGGATGCCTGTTTCCTAGGCACCCTGTGTGGGGACGAGGGCAGGTGCAGCATGCCTGGCAAAAACTCTGGAGGACAGACAGGTCCCTGTAGGAGGTCGGACCTGAAGGCCAAAGGGGGTTGTGGTAACAGTGGTAAGATTGGGGGTTAGTTGTCCTTGTCCTAGAGACTTTATACACATCAGCTCACATCACCCTCACAGGAGCCCTGTGATGTGCCTCTTATAACTTCCCCATTTTGTAGGAAGAAGCTGAGTCTATGACTAAGCTTTAGTAAGTCTGTCAGCACTGGCCTTGGGACTTGAAGCCAGATCTGTCTGACTTCAGAGCCTGTGCCCTTAACATCACTGTGGTATGCAGCATCCCACTGGGTGACACATTTTCCTATTTTATTCTCTACTGTGCATTAATCATTTTCCCTGACTCCTCTTCTGTACTCACTGAGGGCAAGAGTATGTCTTTTCCTCTTCTATTTTCCTCCTGTGCACATGGGAGGCCCTCAGAAAATAACACTGGGGCTTGGCAAAGAGGCCACCATCTCTTTTCAGGGGCCCAGCGAAATGATGGTCTTGTTAGCCACACAAGCTGGGCTCGGGTGGGTTGAGAGTAGAGAAGGCATTGTTGCTTATATCCTAGTCTCCAAAGGAAATTTTGTTCTAGTTTATTGTTGAAGTATGGGTTTTGAAATTGAAACACAGAAGGTCTACTAAAGGGATGTCCTATTTGGAATGGGCTCTCTTTTTTCCCGTTTTCAGGTTAAAAGCAATAACCAGGAAGCAAACAGAATGAAAACCCTCTAAAGAATATCTTGAATGGCTCTGACAGGTTAAAGCTGCTGGATAAATGTGGAATTTACATGATAAAAACCTGAGCACAATGCTGATTGTCATTCACCAGTAATAGCATTCCCTGAAAAACTAAAAATCTTAATTAAAAAAAAAAAGACCACATAATTTATATTTGCTGATAAGTGTCCCTTTGCCTGAGGAACTTCTCAGACTAGACTCTTGCTCTCCCCAAATTGAACTTCACCAAGGCTGGATCCTTCCTCCTTGACTCCTCACCCCCACTTCCTCTTCCTGGGTTTGGCAGGCTGCCTAGAGCATAGGAGGCTACCGGAATGATTGGAAAGACAACTCTCTGCCCTCAAGAAGACGTACGTTTTAGTGGAGAAACTAATGAGCTGACAGATTAAAATATTAAATGGTGATTCTGGACAGGAGGGCAACACAAACATTAAGTGAGGCTGGAGTGTCAGGGCTGGTAGAGTTGAGAAAAGGTGAGGAGGGAGAGGATGCCTGCTCTGAGCGGGAGTAGGGGGATGACTGCCAGCCACAGCTGACTCTTAGAGCTGGGGCAGACGGTTGTTTTGCCCTCAAGGTCAGCCCCACCTCCTCTGGCTGTAGGACTGGGTGTCCTCCTCTGCTCCCTACCCACAACCTCCATCCCAGATCTGCACTGGTGGAGAGAGATCAAGTCTCCTCTTCTGCTCATCTGGGATTTTTCTGTGAAGCTTTACCTTTCTCCTCCCACAATTGTGCCTGCCCTCACTCTAACCTGTATGTACCTCAAAAAGACTTCGGGCAATCCTTTTTTTTTTTTTTTTTTTTGAAAAACTGAGTTTGCCTACCAGATAGTGGTGAGGTGTGTAAAGAGGCAGAGCTCATGTCTGAATTCATCGATGTTTCCCAGCCTGGTAACCAGTTGTCAACTGGGTGAGGGCACAAAGGGATGAATGGATGTTGATTCAAACAGATGCCTTGGAGTATGTGGGACTCTGAGGGTTCTGGAGAAACGAAATGGTGTCAGTGAAAGTCCCAAAGTCAGGAGAGAACATGTGCTGTGTAGGGTACATGCTAATACTGGCCTGTTTGCCACAGGCTTCCATATGAGGCCTGGGAAGAACGGCACCCCCTTTCTAATGTTGGGCTCTAGGGTCCTGAGCTAGCGGGGCTGGGCTAGCATAGGAAATGTTCTCAGGCACAAATGGTCTCAGGAATACCACAGAAGCTCACGTGTCATACTCATCAAAGGCAAGCACTTTCCCTTGTTTTTCTGGTTCTTTTTTCCTGCTGAGTTACTGCCTGTGAGTTACTTCCCATCAGTGGGGGACCCTGTGTGTTTGATGTTGATCCACTCTGCAGATGAGGCCAGGGCCATACAGAGACAGGGCCTAGTGAGGGTACCAAGGCTGCTTGGTCTCCTTCCCAAAGGGAACCTGGGACCAACTCTAACTCAGAAAGCTGGCCAGAGCACATACTGTTCCTGGCTGATTGTATACATTGTTGTCCTGGGACAGATTATGGCCACCAGAACCCTTACTCCATGGTAATGTCTTCTAGGATATTGGGGGTGTGATACTGTCAATGAGGCCAAGAATACAGCTGACCCACTTTGGGGAGGGCTTACTGGTCACATGGTGTAGGTGCCCCACCTCCAGCACTTGTCCAAGAGGTATGGGAGTGAGTGATGCATGCTCTTTTTTTTTCTGAGCTTTATCTTTCTGCTGTTCATATTTCTCTTTCCTCTGCCTCAGTAGTAACTTTTGTCGTTTGGCACAGCATGCATTTCTGTACAAAAGATGGAAATGCATTGTAGCACGTGTTGGGGGAAAATGAATAAAATAATAAATTTGATTTTTGCCCAGGGAGGCATGATGAACCTGGAAGATGCTGCTGGCCAAGATGTACTTGGTGGGCTGAGGCAATAAGCCCTGGGGGAGGAAGATGCATTAGGAACCTCTGCACAAATACACCTGGCAGTCCATGCCCCTTCCAAGGGATTGATGTGTATCTCTGTAGAGTCAAGATTGGGCAACAGTCTCATGCAAAGAAAACCAAGCATGTCTGGGAAAGGAGGTACTCTGTGAAGCATTGTGTGTCATGTCTCCATAGGTATACCATATTCATCAATTCTAAGACAATTTTTCTTTCAAATGTTAACGTCTCTAGAATCAGGATGAGTCTTATAATAATGTCATAAATGTCATGAAATGTGATAAATGGCAGGTAGCATCATTCATCTGCCTGTTTGCTGTCAGATCTCTTCCTGCTTTTCTGTTGCTTCACTCTGTATGGCAGGGAACTGTGTTCGCCAGCTGCCTTGCCAATGGCTTCTGGTTAGGTACAACCAGTGGGGGGTACTGGTGGAAGACTGGGGAGAGTGGAAAAGGGAGAAGCCAAGGTATTCCCCCCTCTCTCCCTCTGCCTGGGGTGATCTCATTGCTGCCATATATCTGCCCTTGCTAATTCCCCTCCTGCAGGGGAGGCCTGGCAGGCTTTCAGGTTGGGCTCTGTTGAGCCTTCCTTCCCCACTTGTCCCTCCAGCCCTGGATGGTAGTGGCTTCCTGCCTTGCCATTTGCTGTTTAACTTCCCTATACTCCATTACTTGGGTAACCAATTCTTTGCATTAAACTTCCTTTCTTTGAAACACCTACAGCAGTTACTGTTTTCCTTGTTAGATCCTGACTAATACATTGACATATCATCACAAGATTAAACACTGAAGAACCATTACTTCTCTTCCCCAGATCCTTATATTCTACTGAATCTGGTTATGTTGAAGTTACCAACAGTCCCTTTGATGCCAATCTCAGAAGATTCTTTGAGGTCTGTGGCACTCGACAGTGTAGCTATCCCCTTTTGTTGAATTTCCCTTTTCCCTGTTTCCTGGGGTATCTCCCCTTCTTCCCCTTTGCTTCTTAAATTTCCTCATTCTCCTTTGCCCAGACACCTCTTCTGCAACTCCCTTAAATATTGGGTTTTACAGATTCCCAGGATTCCTCTGCCCTTTTTTTCCACTCCACCTGCCCACACCCACAGCTTTAAATACAACCTTTCTGCAACATGGAACTCTATCCCAAGCTTCAGACACATAATTCCACTATCCTTGGGTTGTCTTACAGATCTCCAAAATTCAAAATGTTCTTGGATGAACTCCCTTTCTCCATTCCTGACTGTATATCAGCTCATTCTCCTGTATTCAGTATCTCAAGGAACGGAACCTCATCCATCCTGAGATCCAGACTAGAAACATCAGAGGTCCTGTAAGACTCTTCTCTCTACCTCCCCAATCCAGCTGGTTTCCAAACTGTATACCCAATGCTGTGTATAAATATATAACAATCAGCTCTCTCTGATTCATGGCACTTAGCAATTTTTTTAGTGGCAGATACTCCCATCATGGCTGTGATTTTGAGATACCAGTGTGACATCACTGAACATGCACTTGGGAAGGGATGTGCCCAGTCAGTTCTTATGAGCTGGTAAACACCTGCTCCACATCCCACTGTACTATTGCCATCCTTACATCCCATCTTCTGTCTCAGCCTTGTCCAGGCCCCTTTTGAGATGCCTCCTTGCTGCCTTTTCAGTCTCTCCCTTCCAAGCATTCTTCACCAGAACTGAGCATATCAGCCCCTAACCAAGAAGCTTTAGGAGTTCCCCATTACTTAGGAGAATCCCAGAGGTAGAGTCTTCTTGGACTTGATCCTGGAGGATGCGGCCATGCCTATTCTCCCAGACCTAACACTGGGCTTGAGTCACTAAGGAGCTGATTCTCTTGATGTTTTGCTTTTCTTTTCCTTCTGTATCTGTCATCACTTTAGCTGTTTTGAGTGTGGAATCATATATTTGCTTGTGGGCTATGCATTCATGACCATGTAAGAAGTCTGGGGATGATTCAGCTTTGCACCTTGGGGCTGGCAATGCGGCCAGGGGATTCTTATGATAAGGGGGTGGATATTTTGAATATGTCAATCATTTTGGGCGGCTGCAAAGACTCATGAAACAAATTATACTTTAGAGGGAAATTATTAATCTTTGGGAAATTATGCAATAGGTCATGAAAAACTGAAGATTCTCTTGGATATGTGTTACAGTTCGAGAAAACAGATTCAGATGCATAGCCATGCCTTTACCTAATTGCTAACCCATTCTTCTAGAAATAATAAGAATTTGCCAAATGTCTGCTTGGGTTGGGCACTGGAGATACAGAGATGAGCAGGACATGGCTGAAGCTCACAGGCTAGTGAGTGACCATGACTCCATGGTCCCAGTACTTCTGTCTCTTGTTCATATAGGAAAGTCAGGGAAAGACTTCTGAAATCAGTTTCAGCCAATTAGCACTTTTGCCTCATTTTCCCCTTTATGCATGCAGCAAAAGTCCCATCAACCCTACCTCCCACCTCCCAGGGTTCTTGTTTTGTTATGGTTTTGATTAAAATAGGAGATGACTCTGAAAAGCTGACTGTGTATAAGAATACAGAATTATTCATTTGTGTCATCATTGTGTGAGCGAGCATGTGTGCATGTTCTTACCTCTTTCCTAGATATTATGGCATTGTGGGGTGGGGGTGATGGGAGGTGTAAATGCAGGAAAAGATCCCACCTCTGCCTTTCAAGGGGCTTACACTCAAAATATGGATAGAAATGGAGTTTCAACAAATTGTAGAGTAAAATTAGGTGACAACATATGGTGTGCACCAGTTGGTTCTCTAGGTGGTCTAAAAGTAGAGAAAGGGAAATGGATTCAAGTTACAGAGTGGTAACTTGCAGTGAAGACATTTCTACATTTTCACAGATGCAAGGATTAGAGAAATGCAATCTGGTTCTTATCCCTACAGCAGGGTTTGCTTTTATAAGGAACAAGAAAGACTAGAGGGTTTCTTCGAATATTGTTTATTATATTTATTTTGTAATTTAAAAAATACATTCTCCTTGTAGAAACTTAAGGAAATATATGAAAACATAGTAACAATGGTTAAAAATTTGCATGAAAAGATTAAAAATTACCCATATCCCCCATCACTCAGAGATAATCCTAAAAATATTTCAGAGATTTTTCTATGCATATTTTTACATAATTTAGTTCATACCATATATACAATTTATATCTTGCTTTTTTTCACTTAACATTATCATATAAGTATTTTTCCAAGTTATAGTCCTTATATGCATTGCCTTTAATGGCTACAAAATATTTCAACATGTGAGTATACACTAATTTATTTGAGCAATCATTTTGTCAGATATATTAGTGGTTTCCATTTTATTTTGTTATAAATAATCTTGCAGTGAAAACTTTGTGCTTTTTATGTCTTGGGATACAGGATACAGTTCTAGAAGAGGTTTCAAAGGATAAGGACTTTTAAGTTCCAGATATGTTTTGCCAAACTGCTCTCTAAAAGGGATCTGTTGGTTTATATTCCTATGTATCTCTCTATTTCTCTATCCTATCATTTTTTAACAGGTATAATTGATATACAATAAGCTTCACATATTTCTAGTATACAATTTGATAAATCACGATACATATATATATACCATGAAGCCAGTGTCACCACAAAGATAATGAGCAAATCTGTCACCTCCCAACTTTTCCTTGTGCCTCTTTGTACTCCCTCCCTGTAGAAAACTAGTGTTCTGCTTTCTGTCACTGCAGGTTCATTGATATTTTCTAGAATATATATAAATAGCATTATACTATATGTATTCTTCTTTTTGTCTGGCTGCTTTACTCAGCATAACTCAGATTCATCTGTCATAGCATATATTAATCATTCATTCCTTTTTATTACTGAGTAGTATTCCGTTGTGTGGATGAGCCACAATTAGTTTATCCATTCAGCTCATGGACATCTGGGTTGTTTGCAAATAAAGCTGCTATGAACATTCATTTACAAGCCTTTAGTGAACATATGCTTTAATTTCTCTTGGGAAAATACCTAGGAATGGAATGGATGAGTCATGTGGTACTTGTATGTTTAACGAACTAGCATCTTTTGTTAGTAGTAATTACCTCTTAGGATAAAACATAAATGCATTATAATGATAATAATAATTATTATTTTTAAATGATTTTAGCTGGCTTATTGGACAGTGCACTGGTTCCCTGATCAAAGATGAGGTGAGGGAGGAGTGGAAGTGAGGAGGGGCACAGAGACCCCTTTCCTGCCTCACTTTTAGGTGTTCAGCAGACAGTGACCAAGGGCAATGGTCTGTGCACACTTTCTACAACCTAGTGCTCCCCACAGTGGGTCTGTAGCCCTGGCCCTGCTCATGATACCTCTAGACCCCTCCCCATTTTCCTCAGAAGAACAGACTCAAGTCCTCTGGTCTCTGATTGAGGTATTCTACTTGGGTTCAACTTTCTTTCTCTTTACAGTACTTTGTGATGAAGTGACCTAGACCTTCCCTCATAAGGGAAAAACTAAGCATCATCAGCCGTCAGAGGAGGGAGTGATCAAACCTACCTCCCTTGGGCACTTGGAGAAGGGCTCCTGAAGCAATACAAGCTACAACACAGAACCTTAGATTGTGTGGTTCAGGGAACAGTAGCAGAGGAAGGGAACTGCATTTCTTCTTCAGGAAACTTTCTGTACACCATAACATTGCATGGTCATAATAAACACGTGGACTAGATTATCATCTCCATTTTTCTGATGAGGTAATGAGACTCAGAGGGCTTGGGAAATCTGCCCAATGTCCCAGCTAATAGGGAGTGAGCTGACAGAGTACACACCCTCTTTGAAGGACCGGGGTAGGCCTTGAAATGGCAAGAAAAAGGGTGAGATCATTTTTGTCCTCTAAGTGGTGTGAGAACATTGGTCTTTTTCCATTGGTCCTGGGAACATGAACCCCTGTGCTCTGCAGAGGAACGTGCCATGGCTGAAAGGGCCTTTACCTCCTTTTTTTGTTCTTCCTCCTGGGAGCGCATTCTGTGGTAGGATGTGAGGTGGGACCGCTCCATCTGGCCACTGAAGTAGCCAGAGAGTGTCCGGCTCCCACATGGCCTACACTGGGGCCCTGCATCCCAGCATCTCTGGGGTTATTTAGGAGCCGGGAAGACAGAGAATGGTATTGTTCCTGTGCCAGTCTTTCTTTATTCTTTTTTGTGTCTTCTCGGAGTCACTCAACACACTGATCCTAGAGATGAGTCTCTGATGTATCTGATAAGCTCTTTTTTGTGAGTTCTGTGAACTGTTTTATGTTTGTTTCTTTGTTTGGGAACTGCAACCCTAACCAGAAGGCCTTTGCTTCCTGGCTTCATGTTCTGGCCTGTGGGAAGGACAGTGGCCGTGGTCTGTGTATGTCTTAGCTTGACGAAGAAGTGTTCCTAGACAGTGTCTTACACAGTACTGGGAAGGGTGCTGGAGCAGGGCCTCGCCCTTGAGAAGCCCATCTGCATGGCCCAGTGCTGAGCACAGGGTCTGGCACTCAGCAGACACAGGAGTGAATAGCCTTGAAGGCTGGTGTGCATACCAACACCAGTATAGGCCTGGGAGCTGTCTCCTGTACTCTCCACACTAACCTCAGGGCACAGATTCCCCCACTTTCTCAGCTCACTGCATCCTTTGGGTCTTGGTAAATTTTTTTACAGTATCCGTAGGCAAAAAAAAGAATATACCTAATGGTTGTATTTATTAAATAGATCAGTCCTCAACATTTAATATGTATTTATGTTCTAACAACTTGTACCTATAGGACACTGAACAGTGTCCCAGAAAATGGAATCACAGTGGACATTGCCATACTCATGTCTTGTTCCACACTGGTTTTCACAGAGTACTTGCCTTTTATCATAGCAACCCTGAAATCCAAGGGTCACCAAGATGTGGCATCATGGAAAGAATGCGGCAATCTAATGTTGAAACTGAACTACCTGGAACCAGTCGTTTGCATGGTGTCTGACAGATGTTACCATACTTCCCTTGAAAATCTAAAATTTCTAGTGGCAACTCTGTGAATTTGCTGGGGCTCCCCATGCTGCATCAGCTTGCAGTTTGGGAATGATGGCCCTCATGTCACTATCCTCCCTCAGCTCACATGAGTGATTGTCTGGTGCTGACAGTGTCCTCTGTGTCAGGGCTAGAACCCTGCTGAAATTGCTTGCACGGGTCTCCTAGTCTAGGGGGATAACAACTACATTATAATCCAGTCTTGGCCATGCTGGAGATCAGGGCAGGTGTTATGCAAGACATGTAAAGAGCTCATTCCATCTAAGAGAGTGTGTTGTGGGATAAGGTACGTGTGGGATATGTGGCCAGCACATGTTCTAATCCAACCTGAGAACCAGAGGATGCTTCTGGTGGGGGCAACACTGGAGTTTGTTGTCACAATGTGAACTGGAGGAGGAGCGGAGACAGTGTTCAGGGATGAATGTGCTTCTGTACCAGCCAGTATGTGGTCAGGCCACCCAGGAGGAGCCAGAGGAGGCTTGGAGTGGATGGAATCTGCAGTTGGGGTCTGAGCTGCCTTCTGAATAGGGAGTGAGTCAGGCTCATGCCCTGAAGGGCTGAGTCCAGTGTCTTCCCAGAACCTGGCAGCAATATAGCCCCAAACCTTTCCTGTGATAAACTCTTTCTTCATTTTTATTCTGACAAAAGTGAAATGTATTTTGCCAGTGCTGTAAACTGCCTTCCAGGAGGTGTATTTGCATCTCCCAACCACGTGTCTTTGGCCCATTGCAGGTGCCTCTTTCTCTCCAATTGGGGAACGACCTGCTTTGTCCTTCAGAACAAGGAATTGACAAATACCATCTGATGTCGTTCCCAGGAACCCCCATTCATCTTGATGACAGGCTTGAGACACCATCACCACATTGAGATCTTATACTTTGGGAGTTTTCTTCAGTGATTTCATTTCATGTGTTCATGATTTTTAGTGCCACCTTCTCTTGGTCCCCAGAAAGTTTACGTGATATCTTTTGGTGAAGAAAACACTTTTCTGCAATTCCATTCAAAGGCTATTTAAAGAATTAATGAAAGGCTCTATCATTTGCCCAAGCCTGGTTGTGGGCAATGGTTCTACAGGTGAGGGATTGGCATTGATTGATCCTTTGACAACAGAACTGTCCGAACCGACTTCTCCACTTTTGTGCTTTGGATGCTGTCTCTCACAAATTTTGCAGTGGCCTGGAAGGGAGGCAGAGAAATAGGAAGGGGGAATTTGAACTTCTGAGCAAGCCATTTGCAGCTCTGGGGCAGAGCGAGGCTTCTCTGTCTCTACTCTTAAGCCCTCCCTGGTGTGGAGTGGGAAAGACCTCCTCCATGCCTGAAACTTGAGCTTCTGAGTTGTGGTGTTGAAGCCTCTGCTCTGGCGAGCACTAAGGGAGAAGGTGGGCAGGTAAATGGCCATGCTCCACCTAGATGCAAGGCAGGGGGACCCCCTCTGTTAAATGGTATCAAGAGACAGAGAAGCAAACCCATTTCTTTCTCAGAGTACCAACCTCAGGTCTGGACCAGCCCTCTTGAGAAGGCACCAGAGCCCAGCTTCCTTCCATTTGGGGACCCGTCCCTTTCTCTTGCAGGAGCCCAGAGCCCTCACATATTCTCCTGTGTTCTCCAACAATCTCTTGCATCCTTCTACATTCTCATGAAGCTCCAGTATGTCCCAGCCATATTCTGAGGCATGCTCATTCACACACTACCTATAAATCCCATGCCCTTCTCTCTCATGCCTCTCTCTCAAGATCATCTGCCCTGACAACCTGTTGGGCAATGTTTTGATGACTGTCCCATTGAGGTAGCATTGTCTGTTTACCCCTGGAATTTGTGGGAACTTCATCAACACTGATCTGTGGAGGACAGGAAGGTGCTGGAGTAATGGGGGCCAAGAAAATGGACCAGATAGTTGAAGAGGTGCCCTGGGCTCTGACTTACTGATAAATGACAGAGGAATACGTGGGCTCTGCAAGACCAGTGTTGCCATCCAAGTAGGTCTTAGCTAAGGGTGGAGGTGACACTGAATTCTAGTCTCAGTACCCCACCTGGAGTGAGGCATCAGCCCAATACCCAGTTCATAGCTTCTGCGGTCTTCCACAGTCTACACACCATCATCTACTTTGCAGCCATAGACATCATCCTCTATCCCAGATCTCACTGAGCCACTCTTTTGCTTAAATCCTTTCAGTCACTCCACTTGTATTAAGGATAAAGTCAAATCTCTTTAACCTGTGTCTATGCTCCTTTATGATCAAGCCCCAGTTTACAGTAGGCCCTGTGGTGGTTGGTTGTTCCCATGCATACACCATGATGGCTATTATCCCTGCTCTTGCTTATGCTGTTTCCTCTGCCTGAGATGGCCATTCTTTTCCTCCCTGTCTCCCATCCAAATTGCCTGCTAATTCCTATTCATCTTTTCAGACTCATCAGGCCAGGCTTCCCCCTCTCCCGGAAGCCCTCCCAGGGTGCTGCTAGTTGGGGTTGGAGCCACCTCTCTGAGGTTGCATAGCACTGTGCTGTTCCTTGGAGAATGCACCACCCTGAGATCTCATGGTTTATATATTAACTTGTCTCCCTCACTAGAGCATGGGATAGTTGAAGTCAGTCATTGCAATCCTCATAGGTACATATGTGTTTGTTGACAGACTGAGCGAATGAAGGGAAGATGCTCAGAAGCAGGGCTGTGGCTGAATCATTTTTGGGTCTGTTTGTGTGAAGTGGCAGGCCCTAAGCCAGAGGCTGGGGGATTGAGAAGCAGGGTCCCTAATAAGAGTGAGGCAGGGGTCAGCACCTCATCCTGCAGCTGGGATCCCAGGCTGTCACCACTGGGAAACCAGAGTGTAAATCAGGAGAGGAAGCTGTGTATGGGCATAGACGTGTGTCAGAATGTTGAGGGTGGAGGAAGCCTGCATCTTATTAAGGCTCTGCATGAAAAATTGCTACCATCCCTGGTAAAAGACCTTGGTGGGGCTGGCCTCCACACCAGTGCTGCTGAGCACCTGCCCTTGATGATGGAAGAAGCCAGGGACTGACTTGGAAGCCACAGGGATGATGGATGAATGGGGTGCATTTCAGGAGCAGTGGGATAAGGGCTACTTTTGAGAGATCTCGTGAGTAAAAGGCCTCCTGCCATTTCTCTGCCTTCTTCCACCATCAGCCCAACATCAACTTGAAAGTTAACCTTGTCTTTTAAATTGTGCTCATTAGGATGTGATTAATTCAGTTGTTGATGCCTCCACCTGACCTGGGCATTGAGGTCAGATAAGAAGTTGCCAGCAGTGGGTGCTGGCATCTGCACCTCAACAACACTAGGCTTCCGAGGAGGACTGCCAGAGAATGGTCATGGCGGTCATTCATGTTTGCCCTTCAGGAACAAGCCAAGGGGATTTGGCATGTGGGGCTCAAGGTGACTATAGAAAAAAGTCCCATACATTCCCTGGGAGCCTAACTGTACTTTCTCTGTATGATTTTGTTTCCAAGACTATGAATGCCTTTCTGTCTTCCCCTTTGCTTTAGGAAGGGCTGTTTTGTTATCAAAACTGGAGTGCCAATTTATTATTTTTTTCCATGAAAAATAACTCTCAGTTTCCTGAGAATAAAATATTCCAATTGTTTTAGATGTTTTGAAATTATGGGCAAATTGTTACTTAAAAATGGTGACATAACTCCAACTCCATGTTTTTTACACATCTCACTTATGGAGATTTACTCATGATAACATGCATGCAGTAACAGACAATGATTCTGGTTTGTTATGAAGATAAAATACGGATGTGTGTGAATACATAAAATACATATATACACACATTTACATATATACATATGTGTGTGCATGTGTGTGTGTGTGTGTGTGTGTGTAGCAGCAAACAATTAAAATATTTGGCATAATAAAAATACTTAATAATTGGTTATTTGGTTAAGAATAGGTTGAGAACTCCAACATGGCCTCTCCACTTGAATGGCAGGTATGCCTTCTTGAACTTGTGAAGCCCTTAGAGAATTTAGCAATGGGAGCCACAGGGACTGGGTCCCTGGGAACTCTGGAATGCTCATTAATGGAATCCCAGGGATCATTGAGAATTACTCTTCAAATCTGTTCTCTTTTATAGACCCTTTGTGTGTTTTAAGTTTCAAGAACTACAATAGATTGAAGACTCTCTGTATAAATATTATGACCCTCATGACCACCATCTTCTAAGAACTCCCATAACTGATTTCTTTCCTCTTAAGATGAAGAGGGAGGGTAACTTTTTTTTTTTTTTTTTTTTTTACAACTTTGTGTGCTGGTGAGTTTGGATCTTGAAGTATTCCAGAAACTCAGTACGTAGAATATATTGCCACATAAAATAAGGGGAAAATGTAAAAAGAAATTAAATATATTTTAAGAAACTCAAATGAAAAATTATTGACATTTTAATTCAAATTCATGTTGCTAAGTCTGTTCTCCAGCAGCAGCAAAAGACATAAACTCTTTTAATTTGTTCATAACTTTGAGCTATAAAGACATCATTATTAACATTTTTTTTTCTCATATGGTAGGATAGCCTTCAAGTTTAAGAGCTTGGGAAAGTAAAGAGAACATGCAGAGTATTAATAACATGAAATTGTGTGGGGCTTTGTATATAATGCTTTTTTACCCTCTGGACATTTTCACTTGCATTTTCTCATTTGAGGCCCCAGCCTGCCTGTGAGATGGGCAGGGAAGGTTTTGTTATGCCCGTTCATCAGAGCTGATAATAAGGCATGGAGAGTTAAGTGACTTGCTCAAGGTCACTTAATTAGTAAATGACAGGGCTGCTGACAAAAGCAAGGCCAAACACTGGCAAGTCTAGTCCATTCTGCTATCTAATGGCTCTTACTCCTTCCAGTCTTACTACCTTACCCTGGGTCAGTTATTAATTCTTGGGATGGTTCCATCCTCCTCCCAGGTGAACTTCCAACCCAATCCACCTCATCTCAAATATTTTCTTGTTCTACAGTAGTCCTTGAGTGCCTCCCCTGTGCCACAGCCACATGACTCTTCCTAGAGCATATCCATACTCACATCATTGCCACTTGAAGGATCTTCAGGGGCTTCCCTTTGCTAAATACATAAATCGTCACTTCCTCCCCACACCCACCTGTCTTCCTACACTGCCTCTTCCTAGTCTCTGGGCATCCTCAAAACCCCAGCCTAACTGAGCGACTTTCTCCACTTGGTCCTGCCAGCTCTCGGGCCTACCTGCTTTGTGCATGTCGTAAGCTTCACCTGTAAAAGCCACCCTCCACCACCATACCATGGATCTGTGCCTCTGGGCCCCTTTCAAATGAGACTTTCCCAAAGTCCAGAATCTCTCCTCCCTTGAACTCTATAGCCCTTTGGACCCACTTCATGGCATTGATCGACTCTGCCCTGTGACACTGTAGACTGGCTTTGTTCCTCTTATTAGAGTTTGTGGACACTTGAAGCCAGGAACCTCTGGGTAGAGTGGCATAGAGGTTGGGATGCCAGTCCTGGAGCCAGAGCCATCTGGGGTCAAGTCACCCTGTTCCCCTACTACCAGTCATGGGATCTTCAGCCAGTCATTAGCCCATTACTGTGATCACCTCTGGGCCTTGAAAATATGATATGCATCTCCCTCTCAGAGATTTGGCTGTAGTTTGGTATGGGGTGTGGTCTGGACATTAGAATATTAAAAGCTTTTTGATTGATTCTGATTGATTCAGTTTGAGAGGCACAGATTTAACCTGCTTGAGTAAGTAGGCCAGAGTCTCCTCTCAGATAAAATGGCTCTCTCTCAGAATTCCTGGCACCATGTGAGATGGAATGTGAAAAGTACCTGGTAGGCTGTGCTCTCCATATGCTGCCCGTAAATGGGAGTTGTTATTAGTATGAGCCAATGCTGTAGCCTCCACAGCACCTACATAAGGTCCCAAACAGAGCAGGTGCTGGAAGCCTAGTTCTCAGATAGGAAACAAGAAAAATATGTGCTTTTGTGACAGGGGTGTGACCTGTCAGTAACTCTGGGGGCCATTCTGATGACAACGGCTACCGCAAGTGGTCTCTAAACCACTTTGTGTTGCGCATCTTGAACGTGGCTGCAGTTGGCCACGGTCAGCCTGGGCCGGGCCACCCGTGGGTGTGTGCGGTCAGGCCACCTGAGGCATCCTTCTGCAGCCCCACATGGGAGATGCTGACTAGGTGCTGACACTGCTGTTTTCAAGGGGAGCAGTGGCCTCTTTCTTCTCCAAGTCGTGATGGGCCAGTGGCCACAAGAGGACACACATTTTAAAAATAGCTCTTAAACATAATGGTAGGATTTAGCTTCCGGAAAAGCTAAAGGAACAATGAGGAGACCCATTGTCTGCCTGCCCTTTGCCCGTGTCAGATGTTCTGCACCACGTGATGGAGGGCCGATGGACTTTGTAAACACTTGGGTAGGAGATGCTGCCTTTAATGATGAATTTTTGCCTTGAGGAAATCAATCAAAGGGAAGATGATGGCTTAGAGTTATCAGGCTTTCTTCTTGGTATTCATTTGTTTTTCTCAGGACTGAATAGCTGTTAGTAGTCCTTCCTGATGCCAGAGAAAAGAAATGACCACTGAAGATTTGGGATCTTAGTGCTGTTGAATGAAATGCTTATGGAATAAATAGTACCTCTGATTATGAAGTGTATTGAAGAGCTTCAGTGCTCTGCAGGGCTGGAGAGAAATGGGAGGAGAGGCCTCATAAAAGAGTAGTCAATTATTTTAAAGATGAGTTGGCATCTTTTAATTCTTCTCCGGATAATGAAATATCTATTTGAGCCTGAGGCTGTTGTACCATTTCTGGTATATTCAACAAAATTTATTCAACAATCATTTATGCAGTACATCTCCGTGCCAGACCCTGGGCTGGGAGCTGACGGTCCACAGAGGAATGAGCCGCAGACACTGTCCATGGAGAGGTCTGTGTCTGCTGGAGAGAGATTGGGGCAGGGGGTGGTGCAGAGCAGTGTAGACTTCCTGGAGGAGGTGTGGCTAGCTCAGGCTTGAAGAAGCAGAGGGGTTACCCAGGAGGGAAGAGTTGTGAAGTAGGGTAAGGGGTTTAAGTCCCTGTGACCTGGGCTTACCCAGGGATGCAGCACTACATTCTCAGCCCATGCGTGGCTGTGGAGTGCAGACCAGGCCCACACCATGCTTATAGGGCTGGACACAACGCAGCCTCCTTGATGAGCTTGCAAGGGAGCAAGGAGCATAGAAGACACAGAAGCTAGCCCCGGCTTTGCTTCATGGCTGTGTATGACATCATCCACTGAGATCCACTGGACTCCAGTGTCACCATCTGCCCAGTGCAGCCTCTGACAGGCTCTGAATCCTTGACCATAGGTGCCGAAGAGGGTCAAGGAGGCTATATCTGCAGAGGCTTCCTGGAGGAAAGGGTTTGATGGGGCCCTGGGGCATGTAGCTCACAGTCTGGGCTTTATTTTCCTTCAGGCCTCCTAAGAGCATTTCAGTTTTCCACCTTTCCCCCAGGCTTTAGGCAGGGGCTGCATTGCTGAAGGGAGTAATGGTGTTATTGTGAGCATCTCTCAGAGGATCTGAACTCTTTGTAAGTTCTGAGTCTTGAGGAATGGACACAGCATGGGCTATGGATCCCCACAGCAGGTCGCACGGGAAGGTCTGCTGCTGCTGATGACGCCACCCAGCTCCTCCTCAGAATCTTGCTTTTTCCTCAGTAACATGAGCGTGATCACAATTAAGCAAAGGCTTGTGAGGATTCCATGAGATCATCTATGAAAGCCCTTCGCAGAAGCCACAGTCCATTGCCAGCGCTCAGCATATTGTGGTCAGTAACATCCACGATGCCATGGCAGTTCTTATGGTGAGGGGGGTGCGTGATGAGGAACGCGGGCAGCAGCGCTTGTGGTGCCTTGCACGGTCTCAGTCCAGGATGAAGAGTGTGAGCGTTGGAGAACCATTGCTTTCTCCTGCCTTGGCCCACAGTTAGCCATTAGCAGTGCTTGTTGAATGAATGACTGGATGGATGGATGAATGAATTAATTAGGAAAAAAAAAACAGAACTGCCCCTCTGGTATTTTTAGCTAGGATTTTTGTCTGCGCATCTGTCTTGATTGTTAGAAATTAATTGCTCCTTTAGTCTACCTTAAAAGTAAAAAGGATTCCTGTAGAGTTTTATATAGGAGTGAGATGCTGGAGAGTGTGATTCTTGGTGAGGCTGGTGGGAAAGGGAACCTGCACTTGTTTGGTACTTACTGCGAGCTGGACACTGGGGGCCTTCCTCATTCGAGGCCTTGAAGCCGGGGACCCTTGCTTGATCCAGAGGTTTGCAGGCCTGAGGTAGGCTCTGGGCATGGTCTGCCAGGAGCTATCCCCACACCTCTGCTAAGTTTCCTCCATCACTGAGAGGCCACATCTCTGTGACTGGTGTGAAGGAAAGCCTGTGGCTGAGAAGCAAGGCAGGTATCTGAGGCCCCAAGCATTGAATTCCAGCCATAGACTCATTAGTAGCTGGCTCAAGTTTGTGGCCTAGACTTAGAAACTCAGCTGAGGACTGGTGGACTCATATCAGATGATGGCTTCAAGAGTGTGTGTGAGTGTGTGTGTGTGTGTGTGTGTGTGTGTGTGCACGTGCACGTGGGGTGTCTAACCTAAAGGCATGGCGTTAGGAGAATGGGGCAGAGGGGGAAGGATTTATCCTTAGGAACAAGGGACTGTCAGTGGGTCTGGAACACCTGAGATTAGGCTGTGGGGCAGAGGGAGGCTGGGAACTTGGGGTCTGAACCTGCCTGGCATTTTCAAGAGGAGCATTTTCTTTTTTTTTTTTTTTTTAATTTTTTTTTAACGTTTATTTATTTTTGAGACAGAGAGAGACAGAGCATGAATGGGGGAGGGTCAGAGAGAGGGAGACACAGAATCTGAAGCAGGCTCCAGGCTCTTAGCTGTCAGCACAGAGCCCGATGCAGGACTCGAACTCACGGACCGCGAGATCATGACCTGAGCCGAAGTTGGCCGCTTAACCGACTGAGCCACCCAGGTGCCCCAAGAGGAGCATTTTCAGGAGGCTGACATGACCTTCTCAGGCAGGTTTCTGGGAAAGGATGGGGCCCGTGGTTGTGCCTGGCATTTTTGAAGTCTGATGCTGAGATTGCGGTGGAAGCTGCTGAATTATTCATGACAACCCTGCCTTTGTTGTTCCTGTCCCAAGTGGCTGGTTCTGTGGACCTTCCAAGCCCAGGGTGCTGTGACCTGGGAGAAAGCAACTTGACGTAAGCATTCTGAAGAAACCTTGCTATGAGAGGGTGTAGTTGCAGGTGTGGGGCCTTGGGGTAACTCCACTTGTCCTGTGAGAACCAGTTTGGGAATGGGAGCCAGGGGCAAGGACTAAAATCCCTGGCCCTGTGGACCCAACCTGCTGTGAGACTCTCCCCCTGCAGTTCTGCCCATGTCTAGATCCGGCCCCAGTTACTTTGTCAGCCGTTTTGCTCTGGGGAAAGTGACACCTCAGGCCTCATTTGGACCTTGCCCCTCCCCTGCATTCCCAGAGGTCGCTATGTGATCTCCCAAGAGCCCTGTGAAAGGAAGATGGGGTGTCCACGGGAAAACAAAGTCCCTTAGGGAGCTGCATTGGCCGAATTTACATTCATGCTAAATGTGTTACAGTGTATGTTGCACTGAGTAAATTGAAACTGGGCAGGAAGGTTTTTAACCAATTTATCAGTCCAAGTAAACCCCTGTTAAGAGGCAGAAGTGAGCTCTTATGGGGATAATAGCCACAGGAAAACAAAATGCAATAATATTCTTCTCTTTCCAAATTATGTATAAAATCAATTGCTGGGCCCCTGCTCACGAGGCCTAATGTCTTGCGCTGTAGTTTATTCCAGGAAACCAGGCCTGAGTGGTGTTTGCACACTGGCAACCCTCTGGCCCATACAGAGGTCTCGGGTGTTTGTCTTAAAGAGATGAGCTGAGGAGGGGGTATGCTGATTGTGTGAGTTCCGCTGGTTGGTAATGGTGTGGCCTCACAGTGGGGCCCCAAGGAGAGATGGAGGTGCTACCTGGCCTTGAGCACTGGCAGGGCACAGCTCATGCTTGATCTCATCCAATTGCTGGAACACTGTCAGTCTTCAGAGTTGGAAGCTGAAGTTCAGATCGAGGAAGTATCTCCCAAAATGCCTCTCAGCTGATGAGGGAGAGCTGAGAGTGGTATCCCCACCCCTGGGCCTAGCTTTGAGAGCTGTAGCTTCCTGGATTCCTAACTGGGGGTGGGATGGGGGGACACAGCTTCAAGAACTGGAGCAGGAGGTACAGAAGCAGCAGGAAGGCTGAAGGAGTCTCTGCAAGGCAGCCCCTTGGGCAAAAGATCCCTCAGGCGCTGGGATGGGGCTATGGGAAGGCTGCTGGGTTTATGCTTGACCGAGCCCTCCTTCAGGGAAGACACCATCTGTTGTGGACCCACTGGCTCCCAAGAGCACGGAGTACATGCTTTTTAAGTGTGAATGAATGAATGAATGAATGAATGATACTGTTGTCTCTAGCATTGATTGTAAATATGAAATAGGATCATAGGTAGAGATCACTCAACTAGAATCAGGACTAAGGGACTAATGAGCTTTGGGAGATCTTGTTTCTAAGAAAGGACCTGTGGTGTCTGACTCTTAGACACAGTGCTGAGGAGGGAAAGCTACAGGCTTCTGGAAACAGTTTCATGAAGACCAGGAACTAGGTACTGATCATACGAGTGTGCTAGCGTCCAGCCTAGGCTGACACACAGTGGGGCTTGGTGTGTGTGTGTGTGTGTGTGTGTGTGTGTGTGTGTGTGTCATGAGCAGGTGAGTGAATGGGCCATTTCCCTATCACCTTTCTACATGGAATGCTTCCTCATGGATCAGAATGGCCCCACTGCCATGTGCACAGACCCTTCTCCCTGGTCTCTGGGGATCTAGCTGAATCATGGGCACAGTCATTACAACAGCAGCCACAGCCCAGGAGTTGCCACATTGAGCTCTTACAGTGTACCAGGTGCTTACCGAGGGTTTCCACGACAGTCCGGAGGCAGGTACCGAGACTGAGGTTTGGGGTAGCCCTGAGCTGACTTTTCCACGGCGGGGCAGGGGAGGGGAGGGGAGTTCCAATCAAAAGTCTGCAGAATACAACTAATCAAATTTTTATGACCCCTGTGCGTAAATCATTGACACTTCAGAAGCTATCCAAGACCCTGTCACCAAATATTTCTGCAGAACAGTCATGGCCAGCCGACCAGCCCAGAAACTTTGGGAGGAGCCTGTTCTGCTACCCTGAGGTCAGGAATCTCCCGTGTGACTGTGCGCTTGGTTTCTGGACCCTGATCCCCTTGTCTGGGGCCACCCAAGGATTATAGTTCAGCCTGGATGGACAGAGCCATCTAAATTTGCCATGAATCTGAATGTTAAGGTAAAAAGTACTAGCATCTGCCACTTAAGGGAGCAGCTGCTGTGCTTAAGGACCTGTGCCAGGTGCTGCACATGTGGAGTCTCAAAGAATCCTTAAAACAATGCAGGGAGTAGGTACTGCTGTCTTCAGTGTGCAGATGAGGGAACCTGAGGCACAGGGGACTTAAACAACTTGTCCGAGGCCACTCAGCCAATGATGTTAGAGCCAGGTTTCAAATTTCAAATGGAGTCTGCCTGAGCCCAAAGTCCTGCCTTTTCCACCCACCCTCACCGTAGCATGCCATGCACAGTCATGTGATGGATGCACCCCAGGCAGATGACTGGGGCAGAAGATAGAACAATGGTCCTGGCTCCTGGATCAGCACGTAGCCTGCCTTCCACAAGTCATCTCACTTCTGCAAGCTTCTTCTTCCACATCTGTAATGGAAGGGTGCTAAATATGCTGAGGGTTGATGCATCTGGGGGGGATTGTGCACTGCTATGTGTGTATTGATGTGAGTACATGTACATGTGTGGGCGTGTGCATGCACACATGTACACTGGCAGGTTACAGACCTCCAACCCTTCTTGGCAATCATACTTCCTAGAAGGAAAATACGCAGTCTGCTCCTTTGGAGACCTTTAGTAACGAAGTGCCCGCCCCCTCCATCTGCTTCCTCTTCCTGCCGCAGCCACTTGCCACCTGGGCCCCAGCCCTGGGATGGACCACCAGCCACTTGCAAACATGAATCAGTGGGTAGGAAAAGACAAAACTGCCAACCTTCCTGAGCCTGCTCAGCACGCAGTGAAAACATTTGATTTGTAGGTTAGAATAGGAGTCAGTGTTATTCCTGCTATTTTCTCAGATCTTCCTGGGTCCTTTTCAGATCTGTCATCCCCACCACGTCTGTTCATGAAAGGCTTGGGCAGTGCCTCTGAGCCCCGTAGGCAAGCCAGCTGGAGGTTTGTACAGGGCAAGAGACAGATGGAGTAGGAAGGGCCACTGAGAATACCAGCCCACAGTGGGGGGACCCCTACAGGTGGGGCTGGTCTTGGTAAACACCCATGGGCCCTGCCTCCCAAGACTTCCTGAGTCTCACTAGCCTGCCCTCTCTTCTCTTGTTCCTTCCACAATCCCAGATTTGTCTTGAGTGAAATGACAGCATTGGCCATGAACAGTGTCTAGTGTGGATTTTGATACTTTCTTCCCTCACTCCTGAGTCTCTGAGGAGCCTGATAGATTAAGTATTCTGGTGTCAGTATTACCGGGTTTCTTCTGTATCATTCCGATTCACACAGTGCAGAATTTGAGGGACCCTCTTTCTTTATATTGACATTTTAGTGGGTCTGTTTGGCCTGCAGGGTGGAGGCAGTGCCTAGACCAGGCAGCCTGGGCACTGAAGAAAAACCACTGCCTGGCATGGAACAGACCTGCCTTTGCTTCTATGTATTGGCCAGGGCAGAGGTCAATCACATTATTTTTTATTCTTCACCTGCTGAGAAAATATAGCTTTGGGATTGAGGTTATTTACCCATGCTCTCTGCTCAGCATGTTCTTAATATTTCTCTTGCTGGCCTGTTTCTGTGACACTTGATGATATGGGAGGGCATTTAGGTATTTCTCATTTTGGCAGTGAAAGGGGCTGGTTCTGAGGAAGGTCCCCCCAGGCAGTGGCTTCAGCCTCTGGGGAACCCATTATGGAGTTCAAACACCAGAGAAAAGGCTTGTGCAAGGTTGAGAGATGACCAGAAGGGACATTTTGTCTTAGCAGAACTAGGAAGCAGAGAATAGTAAAAGATCCTTTTGAGCTCATCTGTTCAGTAGTTCAAAACACTTGAGTTCAACAAAACAAGTACTTGGCTGTTGTCAGGCATGATGCTAGGCCTTTCTCAACCCTACTGGTTATATAACTATTTCTTTTCATGGGATGGTTATAAATTTGTTTTTGAAATATTGCTCTGGGGATAATATCTCCTTTCTGCCTAAAAACTCTCTGATATGTGAGTGCACAGGGCAGAGGGAGTTAGAATGATTGCATAAACTTAAAGTTTACAGGTTTAGGTTCTGTTTAGTTACATTGTTTCTGCACAGAAAGCACACAGAGAACAAGAAAGACAGAAATCAAGATAGATCTTACATTTTGAAAGCACATAGCGTTGTACAGAAAAGAGGAAAGTGACTAATGCTTTCATGTGACTTAGCTGTGACATTTACATAATCATAACCATGTCCACACAAAATATTAGGCTAATCAGAATGTAACACAGCTAACTATTGGGAGGATTGAGGATGGTGTGTGTGTGGTTGTGTGTGTGTGTGTGTGTGTGTGTGTGTGTGTGTGTATGCATGCATGCCTGTGAGAAGGTGTATGTTTATATGTGTATATGCATGTACGTGTGTGTCTGCATAGGTGTGTGCATGTGTACGTGTGTTTAGATGTATGGAGGAGAGAGAAAACAAGAGCTAAATCCTCATCTTCCAAAGTGGAAAGTCAATAGATGATGCTGGTGAAAAATGAGGTAGCAACATAAACCTGTGTATTTAGAGATACAGAGGTAAATAATGAAAGAACCATCCAACACAGTTAAAAGTGGTTGCCTCTGGGAAGTGGGAAATAGGGCATGGAAGGTTCAGGATAACTGCCATTTTTTTTTTTTTTTAATAACAAGCCCTGTAGAATGATTTGACTCTTTCAACTGTGTGTATGCAGAACTTTGATAAAAAGTAATCACAAATTAAAAAAAAAAAAAGGATAAACATGAAAGAGTGGATATATTGTACCCAGTGGATCCCCTGCTCCTGCCCCAGGATGTACATGCTGACTTTGGAGGCCCACCCTAGAGCACTGTGAGCCCTTGACATCTGACTCTGAGGCCCCAATGGCAGTGGCCTCTGGTCCACAACAACTGACTGGGGCTCCAGACCAGTCTGCACTGACTTCCAGCCTCCTGCATCCTGTGAGGGCTTCATTAGCAGTGACTCCTGCCTAACATAGCAGAGCCCCTGAGATTTGTCACCTGTTCACTGAGGGTGTCCAGGGTGAATGTGGGACAAATCTGCTGTCATTTGCCATTTACATTTCCTTGCTCATGAAACTCAAAATAACTTCAGTCCATTTCTTTTGCATCATGCAAGTATCTGAAGACCAGGTTCTTATAGAGTACTCCAGAGGGAGCTTCTTGCTTGCCTCTGTGAGGAAGACTTTTTATTTTTTGAAAATGGAGAAAAGCTGTTTGCTGTGCTTTCTACTGCATCACCATCATTGCCTTCATCATCACCATCATTGCCTTCATCATCGTTGTCATTGCCATCATCATCGTCGTCATTGGCCAGTATTTATTTCCCACGCTGAGCTCTTGGCTTCTACTCTCAAGCTTATCATCCCACCCCCTCAGTGACCCCTATTTCAGTCAGGCGACTCCCCTTCCCCCACTTGTTCAGGCCACCTTCTAGTCATCTTTGACTCTTGTCTGTTTCTCTCACTCCACATCTCATCCATCAGGATATCCTATGAGTTCTGCTTTGAAAATGCATCCATAATCTGTCCATTTCTCTCCCCAGACAGTCCCTACCCTCTCCAGGCCACTGTCATCTCTCACCTGGATGACCGTAGTAGTCTTCTGGCAGTTTCCCTGCTCCCACCTTGGCTCTGCAGTCTGAAAAAAGCAAATCTTAAACTCTGATACCTTCCAGGGACACCTGGATTAGAATCTAAAGTCTTTACAGTGATTCGCAAGGTTCTACATGATCTGCCCACCTGTGTGGCCTCATTTCCCATCATTCTGTCCCCAGCTTCTCTGCTGTGGCCACATTGCCCTTCTTGAAGTTCCTTGATCACTTCTTCTGCCTCAGGGCCTTTTACTTGCTGTTCCCTGCTGGACTCTTCTCCCAGATATCCACATGCCTTGCCCCTTCATTTCATTTAGGTCTCCTCTTAAATGTGAGGTCATCAGAAAAGCCTTCCATGACTATCTTAGGTAAAGTGGTTACCTCTCTTCCCCTGCATATTACTGTCATACCTTTCTGCTTTATATTTCTTCATGGCATTTGACATTTCTATACTATATTATACATGTGTTTATTTATCTTCCCCTTTAGACTATAATCTTCATGAGTCCTTTTGTCCTTTGATCCCCTGATATATCCACAGACCCAGAACAGTGCCATCACACTGTAGGCACTTGGTAGACATTGTTGAACGTCCTAGTGAATGAATTCTGCTTCCAGGCACTACACAGAAGCGTTGGACTGGTTTCTGAATTCGATTTGTCACACCCATGGAGAGTTATGTGACCATGGGGAGTGGCCCATACTGACTTCCAGCAGGAATTGTGAAGGTAGTGTACTGCCTCCTTAGTTCCCTCTTATAACTCTTGCCTGAAGGCTGGAATGAATGGTGTGTGGTATGGGGGTTGGGGCAGAAAATGGAGCAGAGAATTCCCTGCTGTTAGGAAGCCTTTATGAGTGTGTTTGATTGGGCAAATCAAAGTGACCTCTGTCTATGGGTCACCTGCACATATTTGAGTTTACTAATGTATCTCAGTGGTATCATCTCTTTCTCTCAGCCTCTTGGAAAATGTCATTCTTTGAACTGACTTTTTGAGAAAATTTGGCAGAGTGCATGGGGAGTGATACAGCCTCCACTCCCAGATTGCCCTCTGTGAACATGTAGTGATATTTAACAAATATTTTTGAGCATCTGCTGTATTCTTAGCTCTGTTCTAGGCAATAGAGATACAGATGGAACATTAGCCCTGGAGCTCAGGCCTCTTCTCAGGGGCAAGAGTGATCCACAGAAAAGAGCATACGTCTTTGTGGGTATTGGTGCCCTTTGAAAGTATAGGCCTCCCGTGTAATTTTTATCATTGCCTATGTTTCAATATGGCTCTGCCAGGCTTCCATTACTTGGACTTTCTTCTTCAACAAATGGAATACCAGACATTAATTAAATGTCAATGACTATTCCTGCCAGCTCAATTTTCTGGCTCTATCTAATTAGAATTAAATGGTGAGAGAGGTTAGGCAGACTGAATCAAAAGAACAAAAAGAGTTCAGGCTTCCAAACTGTGTCCCTACATTGCTAAATCAATTTCAATTAGTTGTACAAAGCTTTCTGGCTGCCTTGTGAAGCAAGATGGTTGCCTTTTCTGAGAGAATCTCCGTTCTTCCCACTAACTACATTGACTTTGGGCCATCCAGTGGCTTCCTTTGGGCTTGTGATGTAAGATAGGCGGATGAAAAGGCAGGTTTCTAGACCAGGACACTTAAGTGGGGGAGGCAATTCTGTCTTTTTCCAAGGCTGCCCGCCCTGGCTCTTCCCTGTCTTGCTGGTCAGTATCTACCCTCAGTACTCAAACATGGCTGGTAGGAGAGTCATCATGATTTGTGCATTCCCTTCCCTCTATTGGCAGATCAAGGAAGAGTAGGCCCAAGAGATGAGGAGCGTGATAATTCACCCAATAATAATTTATCTGCTGTTTAGGAGAAGCCAAATGCCCTGTGGGCAGCTTTTCACAACCAAATTCAGCGTTCATCGGCAAATTAAAACGTGCTACTAATTTCTTGTCTGTGTGTTTGTTTCTGGCTGAATTTTTGTGTTTTCAGGTATTACTGGTATTACTATTATTCATTTGTTTTTAGATTACAGCTGAGCAAATGAATGTATCACATGCTTCAGTTATACTTTAAAAAGTCAGTGTTAATTTTTAATATGTTTATACTTGTGAATGATAGTATGTCATATTGAAATGTCTTAAATTTTTTTTGAGAGAGAGAACACGAATGGGGAAGAGGGGCAGAGGGAGGGGAGAGAGAGAATCTTGAGCGTCTCTGTGATCAGTACGGAGCCCGATGCAGAGCTCAGTCTTAAAACCGTGAGATCATGACTGGAGCTGAAATCAAGGGTCAGATACTCAACCGACTGATCCACCAAGGTGCCCCTTAAATGTTTTTTTTTTTCATTTTTAAAAAATGTTTATTTATTTTTGAGAGCGATAAAGACAGAGCACAAGTGGGGGAGGGGCAGAGAGAAAAGGAAACACAGAATCCGAAGTAGGTTCCAGGCTCTGAGGTGTCAGCACAGAACCCGATGCAGGGCTCGAACCCACAAAAAGTGAGATCATGACCTGAGCCAAAGTCAGACTCTCAATCAACTGAGAGGCACCACCCCAAATGTTTTTGTAATTACACAATTCTCATGGGTTCCTAAGTGAATGTTATACCCTTGGCATTAAAATGCCTCTCTGCAAACTTAATTTCTGCTGATGATTGTTGATGGTTAGAAATGCTGGGTCTTTAACAGTGCTTAGAGGTGCTTTTTTATTTGACATCTGCAACTTAGAAACTTCCATAGATCTGAGAAAGCTTGCACCAGGGTAAAGGCTTGCCAACTCTGCCCCACCACTAGGTGGCAGGATTCAGAACCTAACCTGTTGGTGAACAGAGGTCCATCCATAGTTTCCTAGTGCTGCTACTAAAAATCCTTTTGGGATGTTACTTACATCATGGATAAAGTCTAAAACCAGCTTTTGTTGCCTTCTGGGAAGAAGAAATGTGTATACAAGAGCATAAGAGAAAAAAATCATTAAGGACTATAAAAATTAATAAGAACTAGATATCACTAAATAATATTAAGGTAAGTTGACTAATGTTGATGTTGAGCAGATTCCAGATACTGACTCAAAGAAAAATAAGTATCTTGATGTCTGTGCACCCGGGTTCCATAATGAACAAAACTCCAAAGCAGCTTTTGATAGTTTAGAAACAAAAGCAACAAATAAAAACCTCAGAGATTAACTCTTTCCTACGTAACGTCTGCTTCTCATCGAGTATTTTTTTTCCCCTAAAGTTTCTGGCGGGATTTGGGCTTGGTGTTGGTGCATTCTGTCTGCGAGCTTTCGTAGGCGAAACCTGATTGTGTGTGTTTTACTCACCTTTCATAAGCAGCCACTCATGTGGAAATCTGTTTACAAAAAGAGTGGTGGACTGGAAAGAAAGAAAAAAAAAAGATGGGAAGGATGGTTTTTATCTGATTTAATATAATCTAACTGCATTAAAATCTTAATTAGAAAAGAAATCTTAAGCTGTGGGTCTCATCTGGAGAAATATGCCTGAAAGCACTCCTAAGAGAGAAATGAGCTCTTTTCCTAATTCACTATCATAACTTGGTGCACATATTCCCTTCAAGGCCTTGAAATAATCCCTGATTTTAACCTTACAGCCATGAGACTCCACTGTATTATGAACTTCAGTGATAGGAGACATTATTGCATATTACTAAGACTGTTATCCATTGGATTTCTAAAAACAGAATTTATGTGTAGAGCCTATTTTTATTAAATCTTTAAACACTCATGTGATTTAAATTCTTTGGAGAATCAAGAGGTCGCATTTTTTCCACTGCATTATAGTATTAAACTGTATCATTATTTAATACATAAAATTTAATATATTTTACAAGTCAACTCCCAGGTTATTTAGAAGATACTATGCACTTTTTATTGTGTAAAGCACTTCACATTTTAGATGGGAGCTTCCTGATCAATGGCATGTTAGTAACTTTGTATATTTGTAGTAACATGAAATTAAAATCCAGCAGTCTGATGCTTCTAAAATAATGAATATATAAAGCAGTATTATTCCTTAATCATTTGTAATTTGATTCAAGCTCCTCAAATCTTCTCCTTTCATTATACTTCTTTTCCTCTTGGTTGTCCCTGAGAACCCGAAGTAAAATTTTGTGAAGTCCGTCCATGAATTAATCCATGTCTTTAATGAACTGAGCAATGGGCTATTTATAACAATGACATGGTCAAAACACCCCTCATGGAAGTTGAGCTGGGGAGAGGGGGAACTTGTGAGAAAACATGTTTGAAGAATCCTTGGGGACCAGAGGTTACAGATACCCATTGTTTGGCAACTGAGGAGATTCACAACTTCTACTCTTAGCCAAGAACCTGGGTTCTTCCAGGAACTATTCTCCAGGATGATCCATGGTCATGGAGGCCACAGGTGGTCAGTGTCCCTCATGAACAAGGGTAGTGTCATCAAAGATGTTGTTCCAAGAGAGTAAAGTATCATCTACCAGCAAGAGATGCATCTAGGTGCTCAATCTGTTCCCTTTCTCCCTCCACCCCATTCCAGTTTGGTGTCTGTACTCACACACCACTGGCTATGTTCTCTGCTCACTGCCTATTCCAGTGGACCCTTCTCCATTCTTCTATTCCTGGGTTTCTCAGCAGTATTTAACATAGATGGCCACCTATTCCTTCCTGACACCACTTTCTCTTTGCTCCTGGGGCACCAGACTTTCTATTCCTCTTCTCTCCCAAATCACTCTGTCCTGGTCACCTTTCCTCTTTCTACCTCCTCTGACCATTTCGTATGGTTTCTTTGGGCTCTGTTTAAGGTGCTTTTCTCAGCTTTCCCTGTATCACTCCCTAGGGGATCCCATCCAGCCCTGGGATGAGATGTCTTAAATACCATAGCAACATGAAAGTTTCCAAAAGCTACATGTCTCACCCCAGCTTCCTATCTCCAAGTCTCTGCTTGATATTTCTACTTGGGTCCCAGCTGCGTATCACAAAGTTCAAAGAAGAACTCTTATTCCCCTGCTCTTCATTCAGAATGTACTGTAAGTTCCAGAATGTATTGTAAATTTTAAAGTAAGTTATTACATGTGCATAAAGGTTTTTGTTGTGAATCATTACTGTAATTATTAATGATAACAGTTACCTTTTATTACACATCTTCATTGCATGCTTCCGTGGTCCTGGGTATTGTGCTCTGTTATCCATTACTTCTCCCCCTGCCCTTTGAGGATATATGATCTGGTCCCAGAGAGGCTCAGTATCTTGTTCACTGTAAGTGGTACTGTTGGGCGTCTATCCTTCCGTTGTCTGCATTCTTGCCGGCAGCCCCTAGTCCCAGCTGTCTGTTACTTGATGCAGGGTCCAGTATACTGTGGGGTGGGGGTGTGGTCAGTCCACCTCTGCTGGCCCTCTCAGAGGACCACATTCAGCTTTCTGTCATGTCTAGTGGCAGAGACTTTCTCTGGTTTCCCCTGCCCTTCAGCCCAGAATGTTCAGAGCCTAACTTGAGTTTTCTCTGTTGCTCTGGGTGGGTCTCCACCAACCCTACTTTTCTTCATGGATTGTGCATTCCTTTATTGCTTAATCATGCCATCTCTGCTGTTAGTGGCTGGTCAGTGTTGATGGGCTCCTTCCGGGCTATCGGGAGAGGTATGTCTCTCGGGATCAGCGCAGTCCGGCACCAGAACATGGCGCTCCAGAGAGGTGTGTTAGCACCATCCATTGTATACTCTGAGGTTGGTTGTGGCCTGGTGTTACTGGGCCATATTTGAAAGTTGGAAGACATGCCTGAGACACAGGTTTGGTATGAGGGCTTGGTGTCCACAGGGAAAGATACATCTAATCCTCAGTGACGGTTCTTACACACCTTCTTTGTATCATACACATCTGTTGTTTACCTCGATGCTGTTTTAAAGATTTCTCCTTAGCATAGCAGTCCTAAAGAGAGAAGGCACCCTTACTGATTTTAGTGCCTCTGTCTTTTAGAGAGTCAGGTATTCTTAATAATCCAATTAAAGCACACTGAAAGTGGGGTGCCTGGGTGGCTCAGTCGGTTGAGCAGCCGACTTCAGCTCAGGTCACGATCTTGCGGTCCGTGAGTTCGAGCCCCGCGTCGGGCTCTGGGCTGATGGCTCAGAGCCTGGAGCCTGCTTCCGATTCTGTGTCTCCCTCTCTCTCTGCCCCTCCCCCGTTCATGCTCTGTCTCTCTCTGTCTCAAAAATAAATAAAACGTTAAAAAAAATTAAAAAAAAAAGCACACTGAAAGTATAACTGCATTTTCCTTATATGATGTGAAAAGATGCTAAACAATGACCATGCCCAGTGCTGAGCCCTTACAAACTGCTGGTGACAGGGTGCTTTGGCAGGACGTATCAACTGGTCTTAAAATATTGATAGCCCCAGGGACGCCTGGGTGGCTCAGTCGGTTGAGCATCTGACTTTGGCTCAGGTCATAATCTCTCAGCTCGTGGGTTCAAGCCCTGCATCAGGCTCTGTGCTGACAGCTCAGAGATTGGAGCCTGCTTCAGAATCTGTCTCTGCCTCTTTCTGTCCCTCCTCCACTCATGCACTATCTCTCTTTCTCTCTCTTTCTCTTTCTCTTTCTCTTTCTCTCTTTCTCTCTTTCTCAAATATAAAATAAACATTAAATTTTTAAAAAAAAATTGTTGATACCCCTGAATTCAGTAAAGTCATAGAAATTTAAGGAAAGAATATGAGAAAGGGAAAAAATATTTTAATAATAATCATGGCATTTTCTACAATAGAAAACACTGGATGGAGATTGGAACCACTAAAAACAGATAACACAGTAGCTGGTTCAGTTCACCCATCCCAGGTTTCAGCCTGCATTTCAAACATTCCCACCTTTCCTGCCACTCAGGATCTTTTGCCAAAGGTTACTGGCATTATGTCATTTGTTTAGAGCTTATATTTTATAGATAAGAGAGAAATTAAATAGAAAAGGAAAAGCAAAAAAAAAAAAAAAAAAAGGAAGAAGAAAATGAAAAGCGAAAAGCGCTTCCTTAAAACTATTTTTCTGCAGCCCAAGAAACAGCACAGGGATACTGTTGCTGGCAGTGGGATTTATCCACCTTGGGTGGTAGAAGGTTTCCAGGCCTCCAGCCTCCAGCACCCTTGATCCTCCTGGTGGTCCTATCGAGGTGTCAGGAGCACAAAAAATCAAATTGTGCACCTGGAGGGCAGCAGGTGAGTCACCAAGCCCCTGGTGAGTTCAGCCTCTGAACTGCAGGAAGTGGAATAAATTAAATAGGTCGCTTTCAATTTTGTCCTTGGAAACCTGCACGGCCTGTGTATAGCAGCTGCAGGTGTTCCTCTGAAGTCCAGAACAGTGAGGAAGAGGGAAGTGACTCTCCCAAGGAATGAGGATGGTCCCTTGGAATTCTCAAAACCATGGAATGGGCCAGATTCCAATGTGGTGTTGAAAGGCCAGTGCTAGATACACCCAGCCTTTCTAGTTGTATTGGCATTGTGCAAATGACATCTTTTTCTAAAGACATCTTACTGGAAATGCTACTTTGGGGACTTTAAGGACATTTGCAGAGTGGGGATGGAACTGATGTAGCTCCTAACTGCCCTCCATTTTCCCTTTCAGGGAGGCACTGACTTAGAGCCACTAGCAGGCAAACATTTCCTTCACCTTCTTGGGCCCAATTAAACTGTCCCTTTAAATTTCATGCATTGAAAATAAATTACAAAGAAACAAGAAAAAAAAAAAGGATAAATCATGCTACCTTCACGAAGATAGGCAACCTGCAGCTAGGTGGAATTTTGAAGCATTATATTGAGAGCAAAGCACTAGCATAATGAAGAGAGCCCCCAAATACGGGGACTCCTTGGTCCTTACCCCTGTGTTTGTTGAGAATCGTCACACCATTAATTTCCACTTATCACATGTTTATGAAACATCTATTATGAAGTACTGGCTGCTCTGTAGATAGTGAGATATGAGAGTGAATCAGAGGTAGTTCTTGCCCCCAAGGATTTCATGGTCTTCATGAGGAGGCTAAGAAGTAAACGGACATATCTGGAGGATATGGGAGCACTGGGGAGGGCACCTGACTTGGCCTGCGTGGTTAGGCAGGCTTCCTGGAAAGGCAGGGAGATAGTCCTTTGGGGAGTAAGGGGTGGGGAGGATTTTAAGCAGAGAAAGTTGCAAGTGGCTATCAGAGAGCATAGTGGGGCTTGAGTATTGGTGGGCTAAGTACTATCCCTGTGCAAATAAAAGTCGATAGCTGCTTGGTGGGGGCCTGCCTGGATTTGAAAATGTTTATATAAGTAAATTCTATCAGCAGTCTGGGGCTTGCAACACAGACGGATTTGCTTTGTAATTACTTATTCACCCCTGGTAAGCTTAAGGACAGAATGTGATAGACAGATGTCATCTTGTGTGTATAATGTGCAGAGGAGTCCAGCTATAATCCTGCCTCAGCAGGTACAGGGAAAGCTCTCTTCTCATTTGCCTTACAATTTGGGGAGCACTGAACTTCTTGTGTTATTCAGCCCACCTCTCACAGCACCTCTCCTCACCTTTGAGGGCAGAGACAATAATAGCCCAGGTCACTTGGGCGAAAATGGGCAGGTTGGGTCCAGGACCTTTTTGGGGTTTCAGGTGTGATTTGTAACCCCTACCAATACCCTGCTCCTGTAGCCATCTTGCCCTTAGGCCTGGCGTGGGTCTGGCAGGCTCCTTCACAGCTACTGGGACCCCTCCTTGCCACGGCAGGGCCAGGATGTCGCTAGTCTGCATCTCATCATAGACGACACTTCCTCTTCTACTCCCTGTTCTCCCTTGCTCTGGGCCTGCAGTTCCTCTCCCTTTGTCTTTTAGAGGCTCTTCACTCCCGTGTGGGTTTTTGCTCTCCACCTGCAGAGAAAAGCTGCCCTCTGCATGCAGCTTGTGCCCCCTTACATCCACATGACCTGTCACAGAGCTCCCCCACTGTCCGTCCCTCTGAGCCTGTCTTTGCTCTGTCTGCCCTCATTTCCCTGTGCCTAAAGTAGGGGCTGCCTTCTCCTGGGGCCTGGGCCCTCAGAAACTGCATCGGGGAGAAAGTCTGGAACCTACCTGAGCGCTCCGATTTTTTACGTCTCTAAAGGAGATGTGAGAATCAATTGGAATAATATATTCGGCAGTTCTGCCCTGAGCCTTACTGCACTGAGGTGTCTCCCCTGGCAAGCTCTTTCTCTCCACTTTGCAATTAGTGAGCCCCCTACAAAGTACTACCACAAGGCTTCTCCCATCCACCCTGCAGGTGCATGGTCCTCCCCAGTGTCCTCCCTTCTGAAAGATCCCTGCCAGCAGCAATGCAATCCATATGCAGTTGAATTAGCAGATTTGAAAAATGTGATATAAAAGTTTTAACAATGTCCCTTTATGTACAAATTTGGAAATGATTTGATCCTCCCATTTCTTTTTTCTTACAAATTGCCTGATTTCAAAGCCAGATGGCTGAACTATAAACTGCACTCACCCTTGAGCTGGTAAATAGAAATACCCCATTCTTTGTTCACATCTTGGGAATCCTTTTGTTGCTGGCATGCATTGACAGGCTGTGAGTCGTTTTGGTAACCATCGAGCTGTTATTTTAACATGCACTGTTATTATCATTGAAATACATTTTTTATACCCTATAGAGGTATAAATATCATTCAAGTGCTCATTAAGAAGCATTGTTAGTCCTGAAAATCATACCTGAATGTCAGTAAGTTTGGTCCAGAAGGCAGACCTGATAAAATACCATGAAGGAGGCCAGACCACCGCCGCCATGATATGCTGCCTGGTAATACAGGTACGGGCACTCATGGATCATTAGGACCAAGCCTGAGAAAATAAATAGCAGCTTTAAAATAAAATACGTGAGAGTGTTTGCAGATTTATGGGCTTGTAGGGTTCATTCCCTTTACTTTGTACTTACCCCTAGGTCTGGAAAGGTACTAGTTTTAAGTTGTATCCTTTGCTTAAAACACAATTGTCTGGCATAATCAAAGAGGTCATCTACCATGTAAAGGTTGTTTCTAACTTTTTACTGCCAAGTTCAGACTCTATCAATGGTAAGTCAGTGCTTAATAAAGAGGAGAAATTTCACTATAGGGAGGTCCAAGGTGGAGGCCCCATCTGGTTTGTTAAACAGGTAGAGGACATATGACACAGGTAGGCTCAGGAAGGTGCCAGACAGGACACCCTTGGAATTCTACTGGGATGGTTTAACTCACAAGTTTCCCCTAAATGTGCCATTGCTACCACTGTTGGTATGTAAGAGACTTTAAATCAGTAGAGATAAACATTTTTTTATGTTAATAGCTGTATCTTTATTTTAATATTGTCTTAAAGCATAGCTAGCATATCAAACTCATGATATAAAGTTTTCTTTTTAAAATAAAATTATTTAAATGAACAAAATGGGCCTATTTAAAGAAACATTGTAAGTAAATAATAGTATAGCAGAAATCATGGGTGTATTATGGAAATAATGAAACGCTGGAAAATGTTGGTTTTATTTAAGTAAATATGGGTGTCAGGTTGACCGAAATCCTGGCCAACACGTATTGTTCTTTTGGGGCAATATATCGCATAATTGGATGTAGTGTTATTTTATATGTGGCTAATTTCAGAAGCTAAAACAACCATATCTATTAAATGCTATTTTATTTGATTAATAAAAATGCTAGATTGTTTTAGGATTGAATAAATATAAAATGCTAATTGGATATAAAATCCTTATTTATGTGATCATGGGCATCACCATAAAACTATAAGACAGTTATTACTGTTTAATATTGCTTTAATTAGAAGTGCTCTTCTAAAAGTTGGAAGACAATAAGCCTCTCCCCACAGCAGCTCCCAAGGAACCAAAGTGATGTCACAATGAGATTGGAAGTCAAAGTAGAACAGAGAGATTTTCTTTTTCCCAAGAAGGCACAGGTTGATGTTATGGTTGTACTTTTCCGGGCCAGTGTTTAAATAGGCTGCCTCAGAATTGTTGAATTTAATTTGGTATTTACTTAATGTCTACTATGTACCATGCTCTATTAGGTCCCTGAGGAGGTGGTGATGTTTATATGAACCAGGATCGTTTGAACCAGCAAGTGACAGAAAACCTGACTCCAACTGGCTCAGACAAACCAAGAATTTATAGGTTCACACAATGAAACATCTAGGCGTGGACTTCAGGCATGGGTGAATCCACGTGCTCAGTCAGTATTATCAGAACTTATAGTCTCCTCCATCTCTCAGCTTGGCTTTCTTCTTTACTCACTGAGGTTCTGTTCATGTGGTAGCCCCTAACAATTTGAGGCCAGCATCCACTGGTTTCAGGTATAACAGAAAGCTCTACTCTGTAGTAACTTTGACATAATTCTCAGAACTGAGACTTCTTGGCCAGGGTGCTTGCCTGTTCTGTTTCTGGGGTGAGGATTGGATCACTTGTGTGGACTGAGGGTAGAAGTAGGGTTCTTCTGGTGCTGGCAACCAGAAGAATGAGAATGGAAAACAGATTGTTCTGTCTTCAGGGAACTCTTTGACAACTAGGTGGAAGGTGCACTTGAGTCAGTCTTTTAACAAAAGTGCAAGTGTGGAGAGGGGATTTTAGGAAGAGGGTCAGAAAGCACAAAAGCATGGAGGTATGGATGGGGATGAGGCATCTGGAAAACTAAAAATCAGGGATTTCTAACACTGACTCTCAAGGATGGAAAAGGGTGCCATGTAGTCATAACAGAATCCCCTGGGCATTAAAAGAGTATCCTGCTATTGGACAGCTCCCTACTCTTACCCTGTGAAAGAGTGTGAGAGTAGTGGGCACAGAGCCTCAACTGGAGGCTTGGAGTCTGTCTGTACAAAGCTGAAAGTAGAGGGCTCTCCAGAGCCGAAGCTCTCCTGCAGCAGTGCCAGTCTCTTATACTCTTGTTTCTGTAGGCAAAATAGAGAGTCTCAGCCAACAAGTACTTATTGAGCACCTACTATGTTCCAGGCTCACTAATCAAATCAGAGCTTTGCTGCCCCTTTTCTGCTGCACCACCAAGTATGCACCGAGCACCTCTGGGTGCCCGGGAGCCCATGAGATGCCATGGGAGAATCAACCAAGAGAAACAAGGGTAAGGAGATTCATGGGGGCTGCCAGGAGCTCTGGAGAGGAGGAGGAGGCTCTTGGGAGACAGATAACTCAGGAGTATGAGAGTTGGAGAGTTGAAGGCTGCTCTCCTCCATACTGCTTTATCTCTTCTCTGCTTCCCTCCTCTCCGCTCCTGTGGAGGAGCCCAGACTACCCTTAAGAGAGGAAGTTCAGAGCCACACTAGCATTCATCAGGGCTCAAGACCACATGGGGTCTAGAAAAGTCCTTGTGTTCCTCCTCTCACTCTTCGCTGTTGCTCTCTCTCAGCCTGCTCCTGTACCCTTTGAGGTGCTCTCTCTTGCATCCTGTCGGGGAGGACAGGGAGTTAATCATTTCAGGTTCTCTTCTTGCTGTTCTGCCTCTCATCCCAAGCCCATTTTCAATTCCCCTGCAAGGGAGGAGGAATGAGGGGTCAGTGCCTGAGATCTTCACTGGGCCACACAGTTCTTGGCGTGTGTGTGTGGAGGGCACTGGGTGACAGGCTGGGTCACGGACCTTCTTTCTGTCTTGTGCCCCCAAGAGAGATCTAGTATGGTCCCTCCTTCTCTTCTAAGCATGCCATTTGTGGGTGATTTAGGCTCAACCCTCCTTCTGGGCCCAATGGTCTCTCTTTCTCTTTCTGCATGCAGAAGTTCTGGAACACACTGGTCCCGAGATTCAGATCCATGTGGCTCTAGCTCCATGGCGCCTGTGCCTCATGTCCCAGCTCAGCCTGCACCACAGCCTCTGTACTGAGGGACACCCAGTGCTCTTTGTATTCCATTACCACTGCTTCTTCACCTGGTGCCTGTAAGGAAGAGGAGGGAGGGAGCAGGGCCAGCCTGGCTAGTCCTGGGTCTGTGGACAGTGAGCAAGTAGGCATCAAAGCCTCACCTTCTGCCCCCTCGCCCTCTCCTGAGGGCCTTTTGCCTAAACGGTATGCTCCCACTTCTTCCATGCCTCAAAAAGAAATTCATAAACTCTGCCTGCATCCTCTTGCATATTAATTCATTAATTAACGCTCAATAGTTTATTAATACAAATACCCAAAACCATGGATAAAAGTGTAGGCTTAGTGGGCACACACGTGTTTGGTTTAAATCCTGAGTTTGCCACAAACCAGTATGTGATTTGGGGCCAACTTAAGGCTCAGTTTGCTCATCTGTCAAATAGGGATAAAAGATGGACCTGGTAGGGTTAGGAGGAATCAAAAAAAGTATATGATGAGCAAATGGTAAAGGCAGGCTGCTGCATTAGTGAGTCCTGTGACTGGTATAATGAACCTGTAAGAAGCAGGGCCAGTCCCTGCAAGCTGCTTGCTGGGGGCCGCCTGGGGTGGCCCCATTGCTTGCTGTTGCACAACCCACGGGACTTCTGTGGTGGGATCTTCACAGGGATCCAGGGACGGTCTCCCAGTGAAGCGCTGATGTAGCCTAGCTCAGTTCCCAGGGATGATGGCTCATCTGCCCTTTGTACCTAACAGTGTTGGAAGGGAAGAGAGAAAAGTTGCTCACAGAGATGCTCAGGCAGACCCTGTACTTTTCTGCCATGCCTGAACCAGCCCAGGTCTTGGGTTTGGGCATTGAGTCTCCCTGGACTGAAATGTGTTCATTTTTAAGAACTTTCAGCTTGTCTATTCCCAATCCCATCTTTGGGTTGGCTTAGAAACTGCCAGTGACCTTTCCTCCTGTTTCTGTAATGTTCTATTCCTTTCCTTATACCTTCATTTCCATATCACTTGGTCCATACACAACCTTGGTAGGCATTGTACCATTTGAGAGATGAGCAAACTGAGACATAATGTCTTATTTTTAGATTTCCTGATTTCTCATCTCATGCTTACTCCATTTCTCTGAGCCATATCTGGCATTTGGTCTTAACTCCCACATGGAAATGATTTTTTTGTGACCTCTTACTACTTTTATTATTCTGTCTTAGTTGAGATCCTAGGGCAAGCAGCCCTTCCAGAATGTTGAGAGGACTATCCCCTTAGTGCCCTGCCTTCCCCTTGCTCACCACTCCCTCCCCCAGTCTCTGCTCCTATTCAGTGTTTATATGATGCTAACACTGTGCATGTGATACTAATTCTGTGCATATTTCCTGTGCCTCTTGGATTGTATAAATTAATTAGGCAATCAGCAGCAGTTAGTGAGAATATATTCTGTTCCATACACTGCTGGGCCGTGAAGGTGATGTAAGAATTGAGAGATGTTTCCCTTGCCACTGTGGGTTTACAAGGAAGAGATGGTTCTTTTGTTAGGGTTTCCTCTCCCCCTTCTCTTCCTTAAAATGTTGATGCTCTTCCTAAAAGACTCAGTTCTCAAGCTCAAAAGAGTTTGGTTTTGAACAAAACTGATGTCTTGGCCTTCATCTGTCTGACATTTGCTGGCTGCTTGTTCTGAGCTGCGGCTCTGACTCTGAGGAGTTTGGGGGGCTTTGAAGAGTTGAGGACCAGTCATATCAGCCATGCCCTTGGGTCTTCTGTGGCATCCACCTTTCTGGGCTAAGCTCTTGCTTGTGGTGAGGGCTTAGGGATGCATTAGAGGAATCACATTTCCTTCCTGAGCTGCGAACATCCAATTTTCCCTCAGGGACCCAAAATGATCCAGTCACCCATGAACAGAGATATTTCTTTGGGAAATTGGTTTCCATTTCCAGCCTCCACACCTCACAGCATAGCATATTTGCCACATGTCAAGCTAAATATGCTGTTGTCTATCCTGATTTTTCCTTCCTCTCAGGAACCAAGCAGGCAAGGGCCTGTGCTCAGGGCTTTGTCAACCAGGGAACCACGTGGCAGTTTTATGGACTCTGCATCCTACTCTATCAGCTGACTTTTCTCCTGTCTTGCCTGTGGTCCCTTGAATTCTCCTTCTCTGCATTGCCTAAAGTTCTGGACAGGCTGAATGGGCTCCTGGGTACAGAATTTACCCACTTTTGTACATACTTCCTCTCAAGTGACTATGGGGAGAGCTGTGTGGGAAGGTGGGAGTCATAGCAGGTTCAGTGCTGATACCTGTCACAGTCATGACTAGGAAACGTTGTAGGGTTAACATGGCTGCATATCCATCTGCTACCGATGTTCAGGTGTAACGGGGGCATGGAGAACCTTTGGCTCAAGTTTCCAGTCTGCAGCAGTATAGACAGTAGGTCGGTGCTAGTCATAGATGACAGTGTTCTGACAATCACCACTATTCCATTGTGCATGTATTCCAGATTTGTAAAAACTGGACCTCAAGTGTACAGAATTGGATTAATCGTAGTTGTTTTTATGACCCATATTATCATTGGTTCTCTTTTACTTTTTAAACAATATAATATACACTTGTAAACCCACAACTCAAATAAAAAATTGTGTATTTTCAGTAACTTAGGTCTACCCATGTGCTCCTTCCCCCATCCCACTATCTGCCTTCCTTACCCCACAGGGGTGATCATGATTCTGAAGGTTGTGATTATTATTCCCTTGTTTATTTTTTAAAAAGTTTTTTTTTATCACACGTAACACCTAAACCTTAATTATTTAGTTTTACTTGTATTGAGCTTAACAAAAGCTCTTACTGATTACCTTCTAAGATAAAAAGGGCCTCTGTTTTTCCAGTCAACTTTAAGATTTACTGTGTGTATATGTGTAACATTGCAGTGTGTGAAATATCCACACTTTATTTGTCCATTATGCTGTTGATGGGGTTTTGGTTTGGTGACTGTCCAAATTTACAAGATGATGATGCCAAATTGCTTTTCAAAATACTTGTATCATTTTATACTCTTATTGGCAGTGTATAAGATATCCACATTAAGTGGCATTCTTTTGGACATTGAGTATTATCAGACTTGGTATTTTTCTAATTGAATGAATTTACAGTGAAATCTCATGATCTTGATTTTCCTATTTCCTCACTGCTATTAAGGCATAACATTTCTTCATATGTTACTGGCTGTTAAGTATTTCCTCTTCTGTGAAAATGTCTGGTAGTGTCTGTTGCTTATTTCTACTGGGTTTTGTATTTTTCTCAGTTTTTGTAGGTACTTTTTATAGATTCTTCATGTTGGTCATTTATTTCACAGATACCTGCTGTGTGTTGCAGTGTGATCTTCCTTTGAGTCCTTCTTTGATGAATAAAAGTTTTTAATTTTAATGAAATCAAATGTATAAATTTTTTCTTTTGTTGCTAGAACTTTCTGAATCTTGTTTAAAAAATCTTTTCCTATCCCAAGATCAGAAAGATACACACACACACACACACACACACACACACACACACACAAAGTTGATTTTTGTGAATGATGAGTTAGAGATCCAATTTCAATTTTTACACATGGAGAACCACATTTTCCAGTTCTGTGGATTGAATTATCTCCACTTTCCCCTGTGGTGATCATGCTGTGTCTTTCATATATTAAATTTCCAGATAGGTAAGGATCTCTTCCTGGGCTCTCTATTCTGCTTTGCTGGTCATTTTTTTTCTAGTCCTATACCAATACCATTCTATTTTAATTATTATACTTCTATATTTAGTCTTTCATCTGGTAAAATAAGTTCCTTTATTTTTTTTCACAAGTAGTGTGGGTATGCTTTGTCTGTTTCTCTTCAATATACATTTATAATCAATTTGCCAACCTGACTGAAAAAGCTTGTTTTGAATGGAGTTGCGTCAAATTTATAGGTCCATTTGGAGAACAGTGACATTTCTCTAAGTATTAAAATTTCCTTTCCATGAATGTGGTATATCTCTCATCTCTCCATGAACAAGAGGCTTGGAATTTATAGTTTTCTTAAGACCCTGGAATTACAAAGCACATGTTTAGAAGAGAGTGTCACCTTCTTCCTTCTTGCCATTTGAAAGTTTGTACAGTCTTACAGTAGGAAAAAAAAAAAACCATTAACAGACATCTGGGCTGTTCAAAAAGTTTTCTTCCTTGTACTCAAGTAGATTGTAAGAATTCAGATGAAATCATGTCCATAGAGGGCCTAGGGAAGTGTCTGTTCCAGGGGGATATCTCAGTAATCAGAACAGAACATGATGCAGGGAAATAAGCCTTCCTGAGCTTAGGAATCAGACAGACCTGGCCTTATTATATCCTTGCACCTACCAACCAAGAGGCCTGGAGCTGGGACTGCACATCCCCAAACCCCAGGTTCCTTTATTTAAACTGGGGACAAGAGTATGTTCAACACAGGGCTTCTGGGAAGGTTCTGTCAAGTATGCAGTTCAATGTTTGGTGCTTGGTACAAGATGGGAGCTCAGTAAAGAGTGGTTCTGTCATTGAGTGTCCAACTTCGGCTCAGGTCATGATCTCACGGTCTGTGGGTTAGAGCCCCATGTCGGGCTTTGCTCTGACAAGGTTAAGCCTGCTTTGGATTCTTGGTGTCCCTCTCTCTCTGCCCCTCCCCTGCTCACATTCTCTCTTAAAAATAAATAAACATTAAAAAAAAAAAACTTAAAAAAAAGAAAATTGGTTACCTTCCCTGAATTGAGACCAGGCCAGGACATGAATCATCTCCCGTCAGCTTCGGGAGCTGCACAGGTTCTTCCCTTCAGGTCCTGCTACCTGCCCTGGCCTGGCCCAGAGTGGTCTCAGAAGCTGACAACCCTCTTTCCTCAGCTGACTTTCTGACTTATATTCTAGTCACACACAGAGGCTACACAAAAAGGTTTCTGGAAACCTTGAGGCCAAGTTTAAGATGAGATTACCTCTGATGGGAAGTGCAGGAGCTTCAGATTCAGCTTTCCTCTTTTGCCTGGACCTTGTGATTTTTTTTTTCTTTTTAATTCTGAATCCCCCTATGACCCCATTATGTTTACCTGTCCCCATGGCTTGCCTGGGGGCAGATACACTACTGTGCCAGTCCTTTGGAGAGGAGCTGTCTCCAGGCATCAGGCACTTGCGGCAGTCTCTGTGGTGATGGCCTCGGGTGACCTGACGTGTTCTGATCCAGACTTCAGGGGACCCTGGGGCTGGGGAATAAATCCTGCATCTCATACCTACCTGCCTTAGGCCCCAGGGCGGGCCTTCTTCCACCTGTGCAACTCTCTAAGGAAGAATCTGAGCCTTGATTGGGGCCCCTGTGGTTAGCTGCTTGGTCAGGGCAAGATAGCTGTTTTGGGTGCCTCAAATCGATCTTAGATATGCCTGCCAAGAATGGGACCCTAACACTAAGATATATCCAAGTAATCTCTGATGTTCTAGCTTACAACCCTAAACCAAATCAGAGACAGACACATTTGTCACTTACTTAACTTATATTCAATACATGAAAAGGCACATGAGGAGTAGATGCTCCTTAGTTTCGTTTTCTGTGTAAATTATATATAATGAATATATATATAAATATATATAAATATATGTGTTATATATATTATATATTATATATAAATATATATGTATCATATATAAATATATATTATATATATGTATTTATATATAATATATAATATATATGTGTTATATATATTATATATTTATATATGTACTATATATAATATTTATTATATAGTTTACATGTATTATATATAATATGTATTTTATATATATTAAATATAATATATATTATATATACATATATATTTTTTTTTTTTCTGAGATCTCCATTGCCACACAAAAGCAGGCAAGAGACAGCATGTTTAATGAGTGTTGACAATGTGTTGACTACTGTGGTGGTCATTTTATATAATTATCTCTTTTAAACTTCACAGCAGCACTGTGGGGATAGTGATGGTTAACAACATGACCATGTTGTAGAGGAGAAACTGAGCACCAGACATTACTATTTAGTTTCAATTAGACCAAGTATAGAGGTTCTTAACATATAGTGGCACTTAACAGATAATACCTATTTCTTGTTGATGAAGAACCTTGTTAACTGGGTGAACTTGAGGAAGATATTTAATTAGTACGTATTTTAGAAGGTTGTTGTGGTAGATGAGTTAATATACATGTGAGATGTTAAGATCTAGCACATAGTATGCTCTCATGAAGTATTAGCTATGCATGAAATAATATACAGTAGGTCATAATCAGTAATTAGTATGATCATGAATAATAATACTGAATATTTGAATTACTGCCTTGTCTTATCCATGTGTTGATCCATAAAACATGGACTGCCCAAATGGAGAGGGTCAGATAGGAGGCTTAAGAGTGTCAGGGCCCATGTGATCTCCAGGTACTGGCAAAGGACGCTCCTTGCTCTGATAGAGCAGCCCAGGATTTATGTCTTATGCTTCCCAGGCCTACATTATCTCTCTTTTCTCCAGTTTCCCATCCTGTTCCATCTCTTGTTTTGCCTGGGAGATAGGAAAACCCACTCCATGAGTCTACATCCCTAGTTTTCCATCTTTTACACTACCCAAGTTCTTATGAGCCTGGAAGTCCAGTATTAGGGGCTTTTATTCCAGGGTTCTTCAGTTGTTGGCATGTGTCTTGATCCTGGGGCAGAGATCATTTGGAGAAGCACACACACACACAGATAATTTTTCAAAATATCTTGTCCCACTTAAAAAAGGCTCCAATATTGGCTTATTTGCTGCCATTTTACATCCAGAAACTGAAGGTCAGAGGAGAAAGGCCACCTACCAGGCATACCATTTACTCATCCAGCAAGTGGTTCCAGAGAAGGTAAGATTCAACCCAGGTCTGTCTGAAGTTAAAACACAGTACAAGTTTAATGACGTGTATTAGACTATTTGGCTGTTTCCCACATATCTCTGATGCTATTATCTCTTTCTCCCCCATTCTTTCTTCATTCTGCACAGTAGTGTGGCTGTTTTTACCTGTCTTGTCATCTACTTTGCCTAGTTTGCTGTCCTGATGAATCCTTAACTTGATACGTTGTGTGTTTTAATTGTAAAATGACCTTTTAAAACCTTTCTTACACTTTGCAGTTTCTGTTGCAATTCTGCCTCTTTTCATCCATTTTCCTCATTTTGCCTTCAGTTTTCAACATGTTAATCATAATTACTTTATTTTCTTTTAATTTAAATTTTAGTTATGTATGGTACACTATTGGTTTCAAGAGTAGAATTCAATGAGTCATCAACTTACATACAACATCCAGTGCTCATCACAAAAAGTACCCCCTTAGTCATAATTATTTTAAAGTCTTTGTCTACTAATTCAAATATCTGGATAATCCATGGGTCTGTTTCTACGATCTTTCTTCCCTTGATGATTGGTCTTTTTTTTTTTTTTTTTTTTTTTGGTTCTTCTAATGTCTAGTAATTATTTATTGTATGCTGGTTGTTACATACAAAACACTGTAGAGGCTTTGATATTATTTCCTATCAGATGGGGCTCCCCCTTTTTTCTGTTAGGTACACAGGGTGAGAAAACAGTCACCTCAACCCAATGAAGCATACATGCACACACATTACATACCAACTGGTGTCCAGTGCCTCTTTGAGATTTCTGTGGTCATGCAGTCTTCCTCCTTGCAAGGAGGAAGTTATAGTTTCTTTTACACCAGTTAATTAAACAAGTAGCTTCATTAACATGCAATTCTCTTGTTTAGTCACAGAATTAAAGCAAAAGAGAGAGAGTCAAGGTGGCTTTCTTAATGTAAGCAGATGACTAATCTGACCTTGGTTTCCATTTATGACAGGTGCCATCTGGAGAGCCTCTGGGTGGCAGGAGGGGGCGGGGAGGTATAGACATTGATAAGGTGGGATGTGGGAAAACAGTAAATCTACCTCTGGCCATCTGGATCCAAACAGGGAAACTCCATAGAGCAGTCACCACAAAGAGCCCCACACCGGGGCATTTGGAAGGGTGGAGCTTTAGAAATATTTAGGAGGTTTTTCTTTAGAGACCTTCTCTGATGCTGGGGCTCTCCCAGGGACCTAGTTTTCTATCTTCACGGCCTTCCAGTAATTCACTAGCATAATGACGCTCTTCATCTGGGAGTGAATCCTTGGGGAAGATGTTCAAATTGGAAAAACAAACAAATTTATAGTCAGGAAGATCTGGTTTCTAACCCCTTAAACCAATATCAGTAAAACTGTGAAGATCTTCTTGTACTAATTTGGTTGTAACCTTTGTCCAGTTCGTAAAAGACGCACTGGATTTATTTGTAGGGGGCTCCATGGATTTTATTTGGTGCTGAGCAAGTTACAGGAATCTAAAACTCTTCATCCTAGAGCAGGCACTGTTGTTCAGTGGTCCATTGGAATCAAAGTTTATGATTCATAAACAAGTACCATTGCATTACATAGTCTCCATCTCCTGTGGCCATTGGAGAAGGCTAGAAAAGAGAATGGTAACCAGTAGCTAGCCCTGGATATCACCACAACTGGGAAAGGTAGGGCTTAAGCTGGGTCTCAGGAACCAGGACAAAGGAGCTAAGCACTACACACATGGCCCTGGAGATACAGGGATTTCTTGGCAGGGTGTTTCTGAGGAGGACAGTGTCCCATGATTTCTTAGCCATCAGGGTGACCTTCAGTGCCCTCATGTCCAGCATGGTCTTGGTCCTAAACCACATGCATGGGTTGATTTGCATCCCCCTCCTTGACTCCAGATTTTCCCAGCTTGTGTTGTGATTATTGCTTACCCTGTTTATAGCCCTTCCTGTCTGTGCTTGCTCTGTGAGGACTTGGCCTCCTTCCCTATCACTGGTGTTAATCTAGCCTCTGGCTACATTTCCCCAGGTTGTCTGAAATAGTCCTACCAGGCTTCTTTATTTTTCTCACCCTCTGCCCCCCAGGATTCCCACACAGAGCCCCACTACCTTTCTTTTTGTCTCCTTTTGGCCCTAGCAAACCTAAGTGATAGCCTAATGTGTGCTCATCCCTGAGCTGAGTGCGGTGAGAATAAGTGAAACAAAATTCCTGCTGTTGAACAGCTACATTCTACCTGTGGAGACAAAGTTTTCTCAGTTCTTAAGATGGGGCTATATTGGGTTATGTGCTAAACCATGTAGTGCTGATAAGTGCTAGAGAAAATCTGATGAGAGAAAGTTCATGTATATTTAAGTGGGAAGAAAAGTAGATCTTGACCTGGTGTGTGTGCTCTGACACACTTCTGAACTTTGGCCAGTGTCATTACCAACTGGCCAGGTGTCTGGCAAACAGCAATGACAAAAGAAATGAAATGATAAACAGAATTTTAGAGGTGCCCATCGACACATACCAGAATGGTGATAACTCATAGTCTCTACTGTTGACAGCTTACTTTGAACAGTAGTGTGATATAGTCCAGAATTAATGGTATCTAAATTCTCTTAGATATCTAATATCTAACGCCGCTGCTAGTATTAGCAAAATTATGGTTTGGGAGCCAGAGTTGATATACTGAATTTCAATATAACATACACATTCTTGAAAAAAGGGCTCTGCTTAAATCCACATTGAGCTTTCATGGTTTCTCATTGAGGTTTCCATGGATCCCTAGATGTTAACGAGACCGTGGTATTCTTGAGCAGGTAAAGAATGCTGACCAATGGCTTGACATCACATTAGGAATTTTTCCTATATTTTGTTTTATTCTTTCTGAAAACTTTAAATTGCCAGAAAAATACTTTTGGTCACATATTTCATAATAATCTTCTTCCCACAAATCTAAAATAATCTCATGAAAAATTCAAAACCTGGTTTTTAAAATCCCTACCCGGCTTTCTTCAGTACGTGAATCCTCTAGCAAGGGAAGCCTTTCCTTAGTCCTTCCACAGATGTCCACAGAAGTGGTTGGTCTGCACAGCCCCCTACAAATCTCTCTGAACCTCTGTGGGAACCATGGGTCCACTCTTAATCTCTGTGGCTGGCTGTGCTTTGCCACGCTTCCCTGTGTCATCTCTGTCCTAAATAGGATGCACACTTGGTTGGTGTTTTCTAATCAAGAGTGGTCCAGTTCACTCCGTGCTGAATTTGTGTCCCCACCACCTCTTATCAGCTGTGGGACACTCCCTATGCTGTTTTCTTTCCATGCCTGCTTCATTTCCCCAATTATCAAATAGGCACATTCCTAACTACTGATGAGACTGTTGTGAGACTTATATATAATTTTTATAAGTACAGTGTCTGGTGTGTTATTTATACTCAACAAACAGTAGCTCTATCACTAGGGACTAGAGGCACAACCCACCCCTACTCCCCCCCTGCATAACTAAAGTAAAATTTTAATGCAGTATTTTAGAAAATCAAAATTTATGTAAAAATCCGTGATGTCAGGGCACCTGGGTGGCTCAGTTGGTTGAGTGTCCAACTCTTGATTTTGGCTCAGGTCATGATCTTGGCTCAGGTCATGATCTTGTGGTTTTGTGAATCTGGGCCTCGCATTAGGCTCTGTGCTGACAGTGCAGAGCTTTCTTGATTCTCTCTGTCTGTCTGTCTGTCTCTCTCTGCCCCTCCCCTGCTCATGCTGTCTCTGTCTCAAAATAAATAAATAAACTTAAAAAAATAAAAAACTCCATGATGACAAATGTTGAAATTTTAAATAAATATAAGATCAGTGTTCCTGGTTTTTCCTTTGGCTCCAACATGACTTGGCATGGCAGTGGTAGTGATGTGTGACTACATGTGGGTACCCATTCTTGCCCCTTTGTTCCTGGCCCACCAGGAAGTCCTGTTTCCTTTTCACCCACTAGGGATCTGAACATTGGGTAGAGTGGGTTGGGGGATTGTCCATCTTGCAGGAGTGTTTTCACCAAGCTGTTGGCTTGCTGAAGAAATAGCTTTCAGAAGACCAGCATGTGGGCCTGAGTAGAGACTGAAGAATGAAGAGTATAAGCCCAGGCTGGGGTGTGATCAGGTGGGTGTAGAAACAGGACACAAGGTAGCTGGAGAGGAGGGTGTGCTGGCAGCTGGTGTGGTGCACGAGTGGTGACAAGGGGGCTGCTGGCCAGGGCTGTGTTCTAAAGGGGAGGCCTTTTCCCTTCCCCCATCCCATCCCATCCCAGTTGCTTTTTGAGTTTATGGTAATCCATTTCAGGGAGTGCAGTTGAGTTGCATCATTCATGAATTTAATTCCTTCATTTATTTGTATTACCAACAATTTGAGAAGGAGAGAAAGAGAAACAGTTGTAATAGTGCTGAGAATTCTCTCCACCATTCCACTCTGAACAGGTAGGCCCCAGAGTAAGCATGTGTGGAGGCAGTGGGAGGCCTGGCCTGGCCTGAGTTCCTAGGTACCCACTGTGGTGTGAGAACCTTGTGATGCCCAGTGCATCCTTATGTTTGTGTACTTGTGTGTGCATGTGTGAGACTGTGCACCTGCTAACTCTGTGTGAGCTGGATAGCCAGTTCCTCTGGCTTTCAACAGAAATGCCAATGACCTTGTCCAGTAGTGGAAGAAAGATGCTGGGTGGTTCCATATGTACCTTCTGGACAATTTAAGGAATTTCTTAGAGGTAACTTAGCCAATCCGTGATTTTCACAGGATGTGGATTTAGAACTAGCCTTTGGATGAGATACAGTTTTGTTATTTCATACATTCATCAACTTATTTAACTGCCAGTTGGTACTGATTAAGGACTCTTGGTCTAATACTGTGCCAGCTGCAGGGATGCCAAGCCTAGTAGGATATGGTCCCAGCTTCAGGAGCTCATGTTCCAGTAGAGAATGACTATAGTTAAACAGCTGATTCCAGCATAGGTGTTGGGGACATGGTTCTGTGGGGGTGATGGCCTCTCTTCTTTCTTAAGTCTTTGAGTTTATCCCATAAATAAATGTTTCATGTTTCTTTAAGGTAGCAGCTCTGAGTGTCCAGCTGTCCCCAGGAACTATATAGTCTAGATCCTTGCAGTGTCTGGTATGACCATGCCTCTGGCATCCTTTTCCCTTTGGCCAGTAACCTAAGTCTCAGCTCACCTCCTCTTCCTGCATTGTGCCTCTCCTCATTTCTGTAGCCTCCTGTGAACTCTTTCCATGCTGTACTGATTGAGGAGGTGCAGCTTGGTGGGTGGGGCAACCCCAAGAAGGTGGGAGCTGCAATGCTCATGTGGGGCCTGGGAGGCTACGTAAGATACAGGCAGCTGTTCTTGCAATTGATGGGGGTCTCCAGGGCCCAGAGCCCACCATTTGGCCAGCTTTCCATAGCACCTGCTGTCTGCCTTCTTCAAATCTGCCAGGAGCAGAGCCAATGCTTTGCCTCCATCCAGAGTTTCAAAGTTAACAGAATTGTCCTAATGATATGAACAATCAGAGGATTACAATTTGGCTGCAAAAGGACATCAGAGAGTTGGTAGTGTTTATTTGCCCAGCACTTGTTTTTAGTGATGGTGACAGTGTAGCTGCTGTGATTGTGCCCAGCTACTGCCTTCGTTGTTGAAGGCCACATTCTTTATTATGCTGAAACATCTGGGAGAAATGTGGACCACGCAATCAGTCACCCCAGAAATTGATCCAAATGGCATTTGTCTTGCAGATTTTTCCAAATATTTAGATGTTTGGCATAAATAGACTTTTTTTAATGTGAATTTTTTGGCATCAGACAAACATAAGCCTTGTTGACTTTATTTTTGCATCAATGTGGTTTTCTCTACTAATATTTAACTAATGTGCTGTGTTACAGATAGCTGAATAAATATGAAATATGGAGTGGACTTGTGCTAAATAGTTTTTGGCTGTGACATTGAAGGAAGGTTTGTTTCGGAGAGGAATATTTTCTTATCCATTATACTTTTCTAGCCATGCTATTTTCTGTTCTTTGTTAAGGTCCTATTTCCTCATTATAAGTCTTGAGATTTAAAACTGACCTTGGTGAGGCATTGTTTGCTTTGGAAGGATTTCTTATTTATTCCTTTTTATTGTGCAAGTAATTCATGTGTATTGTACAAAAAATTAGATAGTTTAGATAAGCAGATATAGAAAACAATTTAAAATCACCAATAATCCCATCACCCAGAAATAATGACTCCGAACATTTTGTTTGGTGTTTATCTGTTCAGATATATTTACTTGCCATTCATTCAGCAAATATTTATTGAATTCCTATTTTGTTCTCAATACATGGAATTATCCTATATATATTCTTCGAGACCAGTTTATTTCTTCTAGATGTGTACATATTTCCAAGTCAATAAATGTGTGTTTACATTTTCTTTTTAAATGTTTTTTTAGTTGCAAGGGCATATTAACATATTTTGTTGTTATTTTTAAGTTTCAATTATTATAGGTTTCTGTTATTATAAACCTTGGTTTATAAGGTCCTTATAAATATTTATTTGCATGCTTATCTGACTAGTTTGGAAGGTTTTTCACATGTATTTATAACCAAATTATAAAAGAAGGTTAGAATCCAATACAATTATAGCTCCTACCCCCCAAAATACAGCAATATTCATGAGTCACTGGTAATGAATTTGCTGTCTCAGCAATGGGTTTTCACCTATGCTGTTGCCCAGACTCTGCTTCATGAGGTTTGCTTTTGATCATTCTTCAGTTTAAATTAAACACGAGAGAGTCTTTCCTGAGTCTCCATTAGACTGGATTTGTATTATTATTGCCGCCATCCCCAGCCTCAGTAGTGTCTGTACCTCTCCTGTCCTATTAAGATCACTGCAGACGGGAATCTTGTGTATTGGGCTCACTACTGTCTATGCAGCCAGTTAATGTGCTGCTTGGCTTATAACTAGTTGTCAAATGAGTGAAAAAGTAACTGTCTGTGGTTGTCTTATGCTTTTCTTTGATTTTCACTTTTATCTTTGGCAGATTTCTCTGCCCAATTAGGCAGCCTTGGTTTTTACTCTTTGGGTTGGTGTTGGTGTAGAGACTCTTTCTATTGTTACTAAGATGAGAGAATATTGACTCACAAACATGAAAATTCTGGAAGTGGGACTGGATTCAGGCATGGCTGGATCTGTGTGCTCAGTTACATTCCCAGAAATTCATCTTTCCATTCCTGGGCTTGGCTTTGCTGCAAGCCGATCTCATTCTCTGGCAGGCATTCCTCTGGTGAGGGTCAACCTTGGTTGTTTTGGGTTTGCATCTTGGTTTTTCCTGAGAATCCCATCAGACATCCCAGGGAGGATTCTGAGAGACCTGACCAGGATCACAGGCCCTTCCCTGGACCTTCTATTGTGCGTTTTAGGGAGTCTTCTGGGAACTCCTCCTGGGAACCAGAAACCAGTAGGAAAGAGAAGAAGACAAAATTGATTGTTACTACCATCCAAGCACTTTAAAAATTGTTGTGAGATCTTTAGCCTGCCTCTCTGAGCCTGGCTTTGTTGTTGCTGATGGTGTTCATGTAGAAAATTGGAAAAGTAATGCTGGCTTTATCATTGTGGAGACCCAATGAGATAATGAATATGAAGGCACTGTGGCAATTATAACACAATTTGCAAAAAGAAGGTCTCTTCATATTCTAGATTTAGGAATCCTTTTGTCTTTATTCCCCAGGTACAGCTGAGTGGCCTATGTGTTCCAGAGATTAATGGGTGTCAGCTAGAGGGCTGGAGTCTGAGCTCTTGGGCAAAGCCAGTTCTTCTCCACCACCTGGCGATATCTCCCTGCATGCAGTTAGAGCATGAGCAGAACCTGTTGGATAGAGCCAGGGACCCCACCCCAGTAGCTCTGGGCTTGAACTGTGGCATGCTAAACTAGTAGCTTGTTTCTAGAAATCTATGATCTCTGATTGGTGACGTGGCTGTGGGTCTTTTACCATTCCACCTCTGGTGTTTTGGTGGGTACCTGGCTTTAGGAAGGGGGCATAGCATAGCTAAGGAGCTAGCAGCAGGGTACATCGGAGATGGCTATCCCCTGCTCCAAGACATGCCTGCTAGCAACCTTAACCTGCAGACCACCGGCTCCTGCAATCCATTTCTCTTTACCTCCAACCACCGATCTGCTCCCTATTTGCACTCCTGAATCTCTCTGAACCTTGGAATCCATTCTCTGTAAAACTATCCCAATTGTGCACTTTAAAATGAGATGATACATGGATACCACCTGGCCCAGGGCTTAGTGTGTACTGTTGAGCTTACCCAGTGCTCATTATCTCCCTGGCTAGTCCTTCTGATGACTCCCCACAGGGCTGTTTGTTTCTGGATGATGTGCCAGAATATAATGCTGGTCCTTTCTCAACCTCTGGACTGCGGGGGCCCCTTTCCCTTGCTTCTGCCACTCTCATGGCAGAGTTTCACTAAGTCACGCAGGAGGGGTGGGTGTCTAGGGAGCAGGATCTAAGGGCTGAGCTTGGGGTTGGGTGAGCAGGGCAGCGGGTGTGGCCTGGGAGCAGGGGCTGTGAGGGAGAGGACCCCAGCTCTGGAATGAGGAATTGCCCTGGTCAGGAGACTGAGGCCAGAGCAGCCTCTGGGAAACCTGAGGGCCATTGCGGTAGCTCAAGGGAGAGCACTTGAGGTTCTGACTTTGCTCGAGGTGTGCAAGAAACCCTGCGAGAAGGCAAAGAGAACAGGCAGGAGACTTGAGGCTCTGCACTGATGAATACACAAGGTGAAACCTAGCCTGGGCGCTCCCGCAGTGAGTGTGTGGCTGGCTCCTGCATTCTCTCTGGCCTGCAGTAAAGAGCCTGTGCAGAGTGGGTGCTCAGGAAGCAAGCACCTGCTAAAGCAAGGGCGAGAGGAGGGAGGGAGGAAGAGAGAGAACAGGAGAACAATTGAGTAAGAAGGTCTGTAAGCAATGGGAGGGGGTGGAAAGAGGAGAAATAAGAATGAATTCAGTGTATCAGTAAGGATGCTCTCACTGCCAGCACAGAAAATACAATACCTCTTTATCTCTCAGGATAAGCTGGCTGGAGGCAGGCTTGTCCAGAGCTTGAGTGGCAATAATAATGCCACCCAAGTGCCCGGCAGTTTCTTCCTCCTTCACTCTTACAGAGTAGGGTCTTAGTGTGGAAGCAGCTGCCCATACACATCAGTCTTGGGAGAAGAAGGGGGAGAGGCAGTTGAGAGCAGGAGGGATGACCAGCTGCACGGGGGCCACACTTTCAGGAAGGCAAACCTTTCTCAGGCACCTCAGCAAACGTTGGACAGAACCGTGTCTCCTGCCGAAACTACCAGCTGCAAAAAAGAAGGGTCATTAGCTTTTGTAGCCTGTGCAGGGAGGCAGGTGAGTCAGAACGGTTGGAGAAGGTGGGAGAAAGCTGTGTGAGGGACAGGTTCTGTTGATCCCATGGGGTTAAGCCTGGGTGACTGAGGGGCTGCAGCTGAATTCACCCGTGAGGGAGATTAGGAAGCAGGACGGATTTCACAGGGAAATGGATGAGCCTGAAATTCCCAGGTGCATCTAAATAGAACCAAAGCTGGCACTGGAAATGCAGTGGGCAGGGTGGGGGCGAGGGGTTAGATGTGGAGGTGGCCCAGGGGACTGCAGGGTGGGCGTGGCCTTGGAAGAAAGAGTGCTGCCTTTGTCCAGGCAGCTGGAGGGAGAGGGGCCCCAGGCTGTCGTGGCAGGACAGGGTGGTGGAGGCCGAGGCAGGAGAGCCTGTCCTGTGGCTGGGTGGGGCCAGCAGCCCAGGAGTGCACCACTGGGGAGAGTGGGGTGCCGGTGGGAAAACCATATCAGTTCGGGCAGAATGTTTTAGAGAGCGCCTAGCTAGAGCGCCTAGCTGGGAATTGAGGCATCACATTCAAGTGGAGGAAAGCCTTAGAAAGGGTGCAGCTCTGTGGGGGGTCGGGGGCAGGGCTGAGGGCAGAATCTGTAGGATGTGCTGTCCAGGGCCCAGCCCATGGGAGGTGATGAGGTGAGGAAAGGGCTTTGAAGAAGGGCCCTCCTTGTTACCTCTCCCAGTTCTTTGTTTTGGCTCACAAGGATCTGGAGGGCATCGCTGGGAGTGTGGGAATAGAAAGAAGTGCATGGAAACGTGTGGGTGATATGGAAACAAGATGGTTTGGGTGCCAAATATTGAAATATCTTTTCTTTCTGAGGCTTTTGCAACCCAAATATATAAACTGCATATATGAACACACCATGGTACGTTGTAGACAATCTGAAGCTTAGGTCTAAAGTTTTAATTTAAGAAAATTTAATTGCAAAACACTAAAAATAATCGGAAACATAAATAGCAGAGCAAGCCTGTCATGATTGCCAAACTCAAAACCGTAACTGGAAAGAGTATAAGATGCTGTAGAGAATGTACCAGTTGAAAACAATAAGCAGACTTTCAGATGTTGCCAGCCTGTGCTAGAGGTGGGGGGCAGGATCCTTGTGACCTTGCAGTTGCCTAAATCACTGTGGTCTGAGCCTCCTTCCAGCTGCCTGGCCAGAACTCAGTGCTGTGCCACATCTCCCTCAGCAAGTATTTCTGCAGCAGCCCGGGGAATGCTGACATTTATACCGTCCAGTGCTAGTCACCCCTTGCTCCCCCTACCAGCCTTGAGGACCGGGCCAGTGCTCTGCCCTTTTGCTGAATAAAAAGCTCCATCCTCTCTCTGCTATTGTGTTCCCTGATGCCATTTCCCCATTGCACAGCTAAGAGAGCCTCAAGTGCACTCCTGAATAATGTCATTGTGAAGACTGGGGCTGTGACCAGGGCAGTTTGCCTGGGGTGAGGGTAGTGGTGACACCTGGTGAACTGATTCAGGAAGCCCATTCTTGAGGAGGGACCTACCCAGTGGGGATCTGGAGGCTCTTTGGGGACCCAGGGGTAAGAAGGTAGTGTTGAGGACATATGGTGGCAGGGAGGATGCAGTTTTAAATAGGAGGCTCAGTTTGGTCTCAGAAGGTGGTGTTGAACAAAGACATGATGGAGGTGAGGGAGTGAGCCATGCAGATGTGAGGAGAAGAGTACCCAGCTAATGGAACAACAAGTACAAAGGTCCTCAGTAGGGCATGTGCCTGGCATGCCTGTGTCTGAGGGACTGTGAGGAGGCCATCATGACTGGAGGAGGGTGAAGGATGGGGGAGGAGAGGAGGTGTGGTCAGAGGCATAATGGTGGGTGGGGATGGGCTCATGCATGGCCTTGTAGCCATTGTGGGGACTTCGTAGTTCACTGATTGAGACGAGTGTCCTTGCAGGAGTTTGAGTAGAGGACCTGACTTAAATATTAAATTAGGACTCCAGCTGCTCAGTGTCAAGAACTGTAAGGGTCTGCTTCCAAGGTAACAGTCTCACCTGCCACAGTTGCACAGATGCTGGCAGACGTGAAACTCCTGGTCAGAGATAAACGGTTTTATTACTCACTGCAGGCAGTGCAGCTTGAGCTTCTTGTTCACGTCGACCCCCCTGCTCCCCAAGTCCCACGTGGGCGATTAGGAGCAGCCCAGGTGGATGCCTTGCACACGGTGGACCTGAATCACAGTGGAAGAGCCCCCAGTCTTAAAAGGAGCTATTGGCAAACCTGCCCCAACTTGCCCTGGAATCAGATAATAACTTTTTTTTCCTTTAATGTTTATTTTTGAGAGAAAATGTGGCAGAAAGAGAGGGAGACAGAGTATCCAAAGCAGACTCTGAGCTGCCAGCACAGAGCCTGACATGGGGCTTGAACCCACGAACCATGAAATCATGACCTGAGCCAAAGTTGGATGCTTAACCAACTGAGCCACCCAGGTGCCCCTCAGGCAGTATCTTTTTGATCCTGTTCAGGAATCAATCTGCTCTCTGTCCAAGAAGGAGATACTCTGCCTTCCAGGGCATTTGTATATAAACATCCTTGAAATGGCAGTCTAGGACAAACTTGTTACAAAACATACCGAAGTGCCAAGAAGAATTACCCTCCAGCACCAGGATGACTACAAACTGGGACGAGGCAGGAAAGCAGGAGGTCCTATCAGGAGACTGTTGCAATGACCTGAGAAAGAGATGATGGGGCTCAGACCAGGGTCTGAAATAAAAGCCAAATTCTGGTTGTACATTGCAGGTGATGTCAACAGGGGTTCGTGACAGATTACATGAGAGTGTCAGAAAAGAAAGGGGTGAGGACTCCAAGGGTTTGGCCTGAGCAATGGAAGGATGGATCTGCTGTTAGCTGAGCTTGGGAACGTGGTGGGAGGAACATGTTTGGTGGGAGAGAGCCAAAGTTCTGGACATGATCAGTTTTTTGCTATTAGTAAATGGCTCAGAAAGCAAGGCTTTGGAAACTGCGGCCAAGGCCCACTGATCAGACCTCTCTGCCCAAAGCAGCGATTGTCATGATTGTAGCAACACTTGTTCTGGTCAGGAGGGAAGGATGCCAGGCAGGCAGAAGATGCTCTCAGCCACCTCTCCACCTTTCCAGCCACGTGTCCTCTCATGCCACTGGGTTGACTTTCCCTTTCAGTTCCCCATCCGATACCTGTAGGGCTGTGCCCAGAGGTGCAGAGCAGGACACCATGCCAACCTAGGAGGTGACGGTGTCTGGTGAAGGTGTGCTGATGAGGTGTGGGGTCTGGAGGCCTTGAGCTCTTATCTAGGTGCAGCAGCGGGGAGGGCTCCCTAGACAGGTAGTGGCGGGTGTGGTTTGGAGGGGAGCTTGTTCTTTTAAGAGCTACAGGGTCTAGAGACTTGCCCCACAGCTTCCAGGCACATGCATAGGGTGGAGCACACAGTGGAGGCCCATACTGCCTTGAGGCACCAAGCGGGGGCAAGAGTGGGAAACGGTGACCCATTAGTCCCTGGACTTTAGTGTGAAGGGACTCCTTCCCAGGATGAGGGATAGGAGTTGGCGTTCCCGAAGCAGCAAAATGGAGAGGAGACCTGGAATGTAATTTTTTTCCTTTTTTGAGCCTCCTGCGACAAGCCAAGGCCACCACAGGTCTGACTCTGGCCTTACCTTCCACCTGCAAGTGATGTGGGCAAGTGTCCCACTATGGGTGTCTGTGCCAGGGCCTGGAGCTGCTTTATTGCCTCATCCTGGAATATTTATGAGCACGGGGTCTACGCCAGAGATTGTGTTCCTAAAGGACTCTGGCTGTGGAGGGAGATGCTCTGCAGACCACGCAGAGTACAGTCTGCTTTGGTTTTTGTTTTTCTTCTTTTAAGGAAGAACGGAATAGAGTGGCTTGCCTTTTTGAGGCTGAGTGATGGGTCTACACTTACGAATAAAGCTTCAGGACACCCCTTTTCTCCACATTTTTAAAGAAAAAAAGTCTTTCTTTCCTTCCGTTCCATTGTATCTGCTGAACGGCTGGCTGTAGTTGTTGCAAATATGCATCTGGAAGATGCTGTTAATCATGCTTCACTTCATGTCTACCTGATTGCCAGGTGAAAATCCACTAGCAGCTGTGACATGATACTTCTCTGAATGAATCTTCTGGTCTGAGTGGGATGCTTTAGCCTTAACTTGGGGAACACCGTGTTTATAGCTGTCTTTGCTCAAAGAACCTCTCCTGCGAGGGGATTGGGGTCTGGCTGTAATAAGAAACTTGTACAGAAGCTGAGGAGGTATCTGATCTGGGTTTTTGAAGGAGTGCCTTTTTTAGGGCTGCTCCGTGGGGCAGTGTGGAGCCTTGGGTCTTCAGGAGGAGCTTCAGAGAATCAGTGTGCTTTGCCGGCTTTCCCGGGAAGAATGTGGGGGTGGGTAGAAGAAAGAAGGTAGCCTGTGGATTGGCTCAGGTGAAGGCTGAGCTCCTTGCTCACTGCCTGCGTGGTCTTGGGCATGGCCTTTCTATCTGTGCCTGGTGTTCTTCCTCTGTCTGTGGAGTAAGTCCCACTTAGTGTGTAAAAAGTGCCATTTCTAAGTTAGGGAGGGGTCTTCAGGGAGGGTTCCTTTCATCATTCTCATTCGTCTGTCGTATATACTCCAGATAAGGCCACCTAAGAGGGAAGTGCTGGCCGTGGAGACACAGCTTCAGGACAGGTCTCGCCAGCCCCAGCCATCCTCTTCTTGCTGGATTGCTGCCCTTGAAGGAATTCCTGCCCCCACCATGCACACAGGGCCTGGCACTCAGTAGGTATTGGGCCCTGCTTACATCATATGGGGACCCTTAGCTTTTCTGTTCTTTCATATTACTCATTAAAAAAAATGTTTTTACATTTATTTATTTTTGAGAGACAGAGCACAAGTGGGGGAGGGGCAGAGAGAGAAGGAGACACAGAATCTGAAGCAGGCTCCAGGCTCCGAGCTGCCAGCACAGAGCCCGACGCGGGGCTCGAACTCACAAACCATGAGATCATGACCTGAGCCAAAGTCTGACACTCAACCGACTGAGCCACGCAGGCACCCCTCATATTACTCATTTTTAAATGCTTACTGAATTGATTTACAGTGTGCCTCACCTTCTCAATTAATGGATTGTTACATGTCTGTGCCTTGATCCTATCTGGGCCTCTCTCTTCTCATTGCTTCATGAGAGGCTCTGATCAGATGATCCTGGGGGTCTCTCCATCTCTGAAGGTCTGGCTTCCTCTGCATAGAGATACTCAGGGGACCCTGCACTGGTCATGCAGGAGGGAGGTAAGCACTGCTTGCTTCCTAAAGCCTCAACTCTGTCATTGTAGAAAAGAGATAGTGTGATGGTTAGTTGTATGTCAACTTGTTGGGGCCACAGTACACAGTTATTTGGTCAAACATTATTCTGGATGTTTCTCTGAGGATGTTTTTAGATAAGATTAACATTTAAATCTGTGGACTTTGAATAAAGCAGATTGCTCTCCATAATGCAGGTGGGCCTCATGTAATCAGCTGACGGCCTGACTAGAACAAAGACTGATCTCCCTTGAGCAAGGAATATTCTACCAGCAGTCAGCCTATGTATTGTAACTGTAACATCAGTTCTTCTCTGCTCTTTAGCCTCCAGATTTTGGACTTGCCAAACTCCATGATTGTATGATTCAGTTCCTTAACATTTCTGTCCCCCTATTGATTCCTCTGGTTCTGTTTCAGAGGAACCAATTGTTTTTGTTTCTCTGGGAAGCCCTGACTAATACAGACAACATGATTGGGTCTTTTTAAGAAATGTTTGTTAGACTTGTTCCCAGGCCAAGCAGTGTAGCCTCAGCCTGATTTTGGTGGGAGGCATTGAAGAGTTTAAAGCAGAAAAAGGACATGATTGGGTTTATATTTTAGAAGGATGCTGGGGAGGGTCAGGCAGTGGGTGGGGAGCCTGGTTGGGGGGGGGGGGGCACCAGTGTACTTACCCAGGTGGGAAATGATGGATTCTATGGCAGAAATGGGGATGGAGAGGGAGGCCGAAGTGGGCAGGTGTTGAGGCATCGGAACCTAATAGGAATCAGGACCCGTCGCATGAGGGATAAAGGAGAGAGTCAGGGTGAGCCTGGTTCCTGGCTCAGGTACCCTGGGGCTGCTGATGCCGAGGGCACAGGGGGGAATTGAGCTGGGGAAGTAGGTGAGGAGGGTGCTGAGTGTTCTGAGGTGACACAGATTTCAGAGATGCCCAACTTGGGGGGTCCGGGTGGGGTATGTAGAGCTTGTCTGTTTCCACCAGAGCATCGTTTCCCATGGGACGGCCATCCATGTGCCTTGCCTGGCATGCCCAGGCCTTCACCCAGGGGCCCAAGACAAAGAGCAGGCTGATAATGCCGAGAGGGAACATTCAGTACCTGTCACTGGGACTCAGCAAAGGTGGTAAACACCATCTGGTGCCAGCCAAGGGAAAAAAAAAAAAGATTCTGAGAAGATCCTACGTGGAAGGGAAGAGGTGCACTGCTTGTGCTAGAGGGAGTGGGAGGCGTGTTGACTGTGTGTGTGTGCCCACACTCGTGCCTACTCAGGTGGAGCCCTCATGCGTGTACGCATGTGCACTTATGAATAATTGAATCTCTATAAACCTACCATCCAGTATCTCATTTCAGCTTCCCAGACCTCTTCCCCTGTCCCCTGTGACAGCTGTATTGTGCATTGACAGAGGAAGAGAATTAGGGCCACCTGCCTGCAGACAGTCTCAGAGTGCTCCAAGGGACAGAGGCAGCGGTTCTGGGCCTAAATCCCTTGGGGTGCACCGTGGGCCCATCTCAGGATGGCCTACTCAAGGCCAGACAGGCTCTGGGCTCTCTGGTGTGACCGGGAATGGCATCCCTCCTCCCCCCGGCTGACTGGCCTCCAAGGCAGGACTCTGACACCAGGGTTATAAATGCATCTGTCTGGGTGCATTATCTAAATTGTTATGTATCACCCTGGGTAATGGCAAAAGTAAAAACCGCTGTTAGCTCAGTGAATAAATCCTTGGTGTTGATCAATCATCGCATGGCGTAGACTCTTTTAATAGGCACAATTTACACGGAGGCTTGGCAGACTGCTCCGGCTTCTAATTGCAGATGGAAAACGGATGCCGATCTCTGCTGTGCCGTAAAAATGTAAACTATAAATGACTTAAATGCTCGTGTGCTCCCTTCTCCACCCAGCACTCATTTTCACCTCGTATTCAGATACAAATCGGAGAAAAAACTACTCTCCTGCGAGATAATAACTTTTATGATGTGGGGCTCCACGCTCCTCCCATCCGATGCCCCACAGGCTTCCTGAAGCCATGGTCTCCCCAGGTCTCGGTCCTTGGGGGGAAGCATCATCGTTAGCTCTGCAGACAATCCCCAGGCCCTTAAGTGCCATGATGTTATTACAAACTCTTAAGTACTCTGAGTTACTGCCCCTGTGCTCATGAATACTCCTGTGGGCTGAAGGGATGGGAAGCTTTCTGAAGAGTTTAATTCCAGCCTGGAGCCCTGGGAGACAGTGGAGTCTAATGGCAGCTGTGTGCCACTGATGGGCTGAAAACAGGTTAGCACAGTTGACTCAGTGATGTGGTTTACCTGCAGCCTTGCCAAGAGCCAGGCTGTCTTTATTCTGTGTGTAGCTCTCAGACACCAGCAAGCCCCATTCTATTAGAAAATTCCCCTTCCAGGGTTAGAGCCATGGGGTGTGCCTGATACTCTAACATGGCCTGGGTGGGCTGTGTGTACATGAGTGTGTCCCTGTGTGTTGGGCTGGCTTTGAATTCCTGTTCCAGGAGTGCTAAGGAAGTATGTGTGACCACTCTGGGGTGATTTTGGGTACTATGAAGTCTTCTCTCCTCAGGGCTCCCAAATTTTGACTTACCCACATGCCATTATACTTGATATTCCACCTGGAAGAAATGCATTTCTTTGGGGTTTACGTCTAAAAGACCCCCACATTGAAATCCGGATAAGAAAGCTACACTTGAGCCCTTCTCCTTGGTTAGTACATTAGTTCAGATTAGAATGTGGAGCCCGGAATGTTAAACACGAGGCTGTGCTGTCCAACATGCTCACTTCTGGGGCAAGAGGCACAAAGACCAGAGAAGGAGTACTCCTCACCCAGCCGTGCGGTGGGCAGAGCGGGGGCTCAGGCACAGCTCTTCTGACATGAGGTCACTGAAGGGCTGTGGGGCCCGCACCAGGCTGTGTTGGTGGGTGAGAGTGAAGGGTCTGTTGGGAACTCTGCGTCCCTTCCAGGGTGGAGGGGACCGGGACACGGAGTAGCCTGTGGCTGAGTAGCAGCCTGGATGCTTGAGGGAGCTCTGAAAAAGACAGGAGCCCCATGGGCTCTGCTCGTGGGCCCTCCCTCTCCCAGATGCCTCTAGAAGGAGCCTGGCAGTTTCTGGGGATGATGGGGAGGGGGTGGCAGCAGGAACACAGGCCACACAGAGCCCCAGCCATCCCTGTGTGCAGATGAGAGGAGCAGAGAGGACTACTCCTCCTGCATTAACTACGCAGGCTCTGGTCAGCCTCCGACTGTCCCCATGGCTCGCTGAGCGCCTAGCCTCCCTTTCAGGGGCCCCCACTCCTGCTGCACGTGGCCCCAGCGAGGAGGGGGCAGACCTCGGTGGGCCCATCAGCCCTTGTGGGCCGTTGGGTTGTTTCCCTGGACTGATGCAACGGTCTGTGTGTGATCTACCAGCAAAAAGGGCTCAAGGACGTTTTTAAGTAAGAATTTTTTAATAAATCAAATGATTAAACATGGACACATAAAGGGGCCTCATTAAAGAAATGCAACAGATGTTCTTGTGCTCCTTGTATATTTTATAAGCACCCACACATTTATGAAGGTCAGTTTGTCCCTAAGCCTGGCCCCTCTGGTAGTTTCAGAGCTGCACTGGGCTCCAGCTCTACCTCTTGAGGACTGACAGTGGGAGGGACACAGAGACAGGCAAAGAGTCATCACAGTGTCATGGTCAGTGGCAGGACCAGTCTGTGTGTGGTGCGAGGGAAGGCTCTGCAGACCCTAGAGACGGAGGTGAGCTAGCTGGGAGAGGTGCCAGCTAAGCAGGGAAATGGGAGGGAGGGTACCCAGCAGAGAGAACTGCATGTGGGGAGGCCTGGACAATATGGCAGTGTGGGCAAGCCGGAGGTCCTAAGGCTGAGGCAGACACTGAGAGACCTGGGGTGTCAGGAGGGGAGGCTGACGGTGAATTAGACAAGGGCTATTTGGTGAGGGTTGCACTTGACATTCAGTATGGAGGTCACGAGGAAGGCTGAGGGGTCTTCAGCAGGAGTGACAGCTCTGCAGAAGGGTGCTTGGCCTCGCTGTGTGCAGAACGGGTTGGAAAGTGCGCCAGACCCCTGTAAAATAAGACAAATGCCGGCGTGACTGGTACAATATTAGATGACTTTGTTATCATTGTGATGGCTGGCTGGCCCTGTGACAGCTGGATCATTGACCTCCGCAGCCGGGCCCAGAAGTGGACCTTCTGAAAAGACATGAGAAGTGCTCCCTTCTCCCTGCTTGGGTCCCTCTGAGGTTGGTGTCCTCCCAACCCCACCAGGACTCCTGCAGTTTAGGGAAGTGCTGAGCATGGGAGGCAAGTGATGCAGAATTGGGAGGGGAAGGAGTTAGCCTTCTACAGTGACCTCTGCCTGTCAATGGGAGACGTGTGTCTGGGGGAGCCCCCTCCTGCCTTGCTAGATGCTAGATACCACTACTCACCCAAGAAAAGTGGGTCAGGGAGCATACATGGAGTTTCACAGATCTCACCCCCAGGGAAAGGGACCCAGGCCATGGGCAGCAAGAGGAGAGACTGTCCTGCAGGTCGGAACTACATGTTGGGAAGCTTTTCAGAGGGTTGTTGGTGCCGCTGTCCAGGCAAGTGATGTTGGTGGCATGAGTGGGGGAGGGAAGCCCTGGAAATCCACTCCCAGGAATAACTCCAGTCTGTGCCAGGTGTCACTGGAAGAAATGCACAATCTCAGAAGGGGTCTGCCCTGAAGACCCACTGGTTTGTGAGATGCACTTCTGGTATGGTTGTGAAAATGTAGTCTCTTTTATTAAAACAAAAACAAAAAGATGATTGGATGCCCACCATGTGCGAGGCTCTGCTAGGCATTGGGGATACACCAGTGACTATGACCGACCCCCTACCCACCCTCGCCTTTTTGGGGTAACTGAGTAGTGGGAGAGATGAGGAAACGAACCCCACAAAAGCGATTTGATTACCCCCATGGCACACGTCATGATGGTGAAGCCCAGGATCTCATTATTTGTGAGTCTTCTATTTCTTCCTCAAATATGACCAAAGAATGGAGTCAGAAGGTGGTGAGGACACTGGGGAGAACCCCAACACTTCTGAGTGAGGCCCCAGAGCAAGGCTCAGAAGAGGCCATTGCCTTCCCACTTGAGAACTGGACTGGCTCCTGTCCCCACTTTCTTGGCTCTGGACTCCTTTCTGAAATGCAAACGCATTGAAGAGAGTGGGGGGAAGTTTTTCATATGGAAGTGACCTGGTGGTGTTTTCCTTGAATCTTTTTTTTCTTCTTTAAGAGAGAGAGAGAAGCCACAAGTGAGTAAGGGGCAGAGACAGACAGACAGAGAGAAGTAGGGCTCACCCGGGGCTCATGTTAACTCAAAGCAGGGCTTATGCTCACCCAGTGTGTGACTTGAACTCACCAACTGTGAGATCATGACCAAAGCCTAAGTCAGATGCTTAATGACTGAGCCACCCAGACGCCCATGTTGTCCTTGAATCTTAAAGAAGAATTGCCATTTGGTCCTAGAGTGGCCCTTGCTTTTCTGAGCCTGTGCCCCATTTGTAACAGGAGTGCAGACTAGATGATCCTCCAGGGGTGGAGCTGCTCTGTGTCCCTGACACTCTGGGCACTTGCCTCCAGTTTTGTGGGAGCACCTAATGCCCCCATTCCCTCAGGAGGGCTCTGGTCTGGCCCCCAGCACCTCTGTACAATCAGCCTGCAGGGGACAACTTCCCTGTGCTCAGGATCCTGGTCCTATCTTCATGGGGGCAGGCACAGAGCCTGCTTGTATAGCTTTCAGTATCATGGGCTGATTTTGCAGCCCCAGGAGGTGCTCAAACTGGGCACCAGCGTGCCTTTGTGGCATCCAGGGGCCACAGGGGAGCTCTGAGCAGACTCCTTGTTTACAGGTGGCTTTTCCAGGACACATGGTGTCCCTGCCACCTCCCCTGCCCCATTGGTTTCAGGCACTGTTGCTTCTTGGCAGGAGTCTTGTCCCAGGGAAAATGAGCTCCGGCTGGAAGCTCTTGGTCTCTGCCTGGCACGAAACCTGAGGTTCTGGGCCCTGCCTGCTCCAAGCCTCAGTGCAGTTCTCCTCCTGGATATTAAGCACTCAGCCCCTCAAACCAGATTGCCTGGGTTTGAACTCCAGCTCTGCTAAATGTATAGTGCAGCCAATCTGGGTCTCAGTTTATTCATCTGCAAAATAGGGATAATGATACCTAGTTTGTAGAAGGTGGGGATTTAATGAGGGAGTGTATGTGAAGCCCTTACCACACTTCCTCATGCAGCATTTGTACTCATTAAATGACGGCTGCCTTGTGGTCATTACTAATAAGACCTTGTAAAGTCTGAGAATGGAGGAAGGAGTGCTCCCCAGTGTGGGTATCCCATGGCACAGGATGCTTCCTGCCTGCAGTGCCCACCCGTGACTGTCCCTCACACTGTGGGCAGCCTGGGGACAGTGCTGCCCTCCCCCAGGGAGACCTGGACTAAGCCTCTGGCAGGGCCCACCTCAGCTGGGTGTCCTGTGTCCTGTGAGATGAGGGTTTCTTTTCTCTGGATACCACTGATGGTGTCATAAGAGTTTTAAGCCTGCTGGGCACCCTTGGCCTGACTCCAGCAGAGGGCCAGTCGCTAGCCGACACCCTGTGGCTGGACCTGAGTCTGGGTGACATACAGCTGGCTGTGTATAACAGCTTCTTGTCAGTGCAGAGCAATCCATTTGGAATCTGATGGTGTCCTGTAAGTGAGGGAGATACACACTGTGGACATAGAGATGTGAAGACCCAATTCTCAGCTCTGTAGCCTGAAGAGAGTCACATGAGTTTTCTGAGTCTCAGTTTTGTCTTCCATAAAATGGGATTGGTAACCCTCATCTTACAGGGTTGTTTTAAGATTTAAGACACCGCATGTAAAGCACCTGGCATGCGTTTGCTTTCCAATAAATAGTAGTTGCTTGTCTTTTTGTTAAATAAGTATAGCCAATGCCAGGGATTTTACCTCTTTAGAGTAAACCTTAGTGATCACTCACTAAATCGTTTGAATTAGACTAAGAATTGTAGAGCTGGAAGCAGACATTTGGCAGAGGAGAAATTAAGGCCCAGAGAGGGCTGGTACTTTGTCCAGGGTCTCTCTGGCTAGGAACATTGCTGTTCTCTGATCCTTTCCCTTAAGCTCCCTAGCGTGTGTTTGTCAGCACGGCTTTGAAAGTGACTGCAGTTTTGTTTTTCAAGTGGTTTTGTTTCCACTTACTGTCTTGGGTTCATTAGGAGTTTGCTCGGCCAAATCCGCTCGTGGGTATGCTGACCCAAACCAGAGATGTGTGCATCTAGCCGTGGGCCTTCAAACACACCCACAGAAATGAGGGGCGCGCAGAAAGGTGCGCTTTCCTCCAGGTGTTCACTTTGCAAGAGTGGAGGTTGGGAGGCTCTGTGTGAGGCTCCTGACTTGCTGCTTGTGCAGCTCGTTCAGCAAGTGACTCATCCTGTCTGAGCCTCAGCTCCCGCCTGAGATGAAACCAAACAAACAAAGAGCTCAACCATTTAGAGTTTCCGTTATTGCTATTATGGCTGTTTCTAATCTCTCACTGCCTCCTGATGGATGTTCTTGTTGGTGGGGTTGATACATGACAAGGAAGGCACTAATTTGTTCTTTGTGAGAAAAGCAAGAGGAGGAGAAGAGAGATGAGACAGCTGGTGGCCAGAGATGTCCAAGGAAGTTTTGAAAGATGTTTCCAGTGTGATGTATGATGTAGCCCCCTCTGAAATCTTTCATAATATCTGTCTTGTTGGGTGGACTACACGAAGTTGGGTTCACTCTATTGGGATAAGACTGGGCGCAGGAGCAGCTCCAGGGGGCCAGGAGCAGAAGTGATGTGTGGCCGGGCTGGGTGCTCGCTCCGGGGAACAGAGGAGGTATGGGGCACAGAGTCAGGGAGGTGAGACTGGGGACTGTGGCTGCCACTCACTGCCAGTAATAAAGGCGATGCTCCCCTCCTTGCAGGTGCACAGTCCTGCTGGTCCTGTAGGTGGGAGTGACTACAGATGCACCTCTTCTCCAGTCTCTGTTCCCCCTGCAACCCCTTGTGGGGTGGGAGGAGATTAAGTTCCTAACCCCACTGGCAGGGTATTGATGAGTTCTCGTGGATGAATTCAAGCCTCAGCACTTCAGTATTCTTGACATGAGGATATATCGCCATGGAAAATATTGGAGTTGGGAACTATTAAAGTGTTTTCTGAAGCCAGGCTGTGGACTGCAGATTTATAGGGAAGGGTTTTGTTAGGGGGGAAAGTGCCGAGAGCATAAAAGCCAACCATGCCCAATATCTTTCCCAGACAGAAATGATATTTCAGTAGGTAAAATAAATAGTATATGGAAAGGCTTGCAAATACATCACCGCGCCCTTTATGTACTGTGTGGGGTGTGTATGTGCTGAATGTGTCCCAAGGCTCAGAAAGCAGAAAAAACTAAACGGACAAAAAAATTTGCCTTTCCATAAAGGGCCATCTTTTCTCAGCTTCCTCTTTCTGTCACAGAATGCTGTGGAATTTGAGGAATGGAACTGCCACTTGTTTCTTGTTGGATTGGTCATAGGGACAGGAGGGTGGTGGCTGGAGTCCATGCCTCAGAAGCTCTGGGTCCTCAGGTCTCTCAACTCCTCACTGCAAGGTGACGCTCCAGGGCTGGATAGGCCAAGTGTAGGACCTTCTCCGTTCCCGAGGCCCTCTCCTCTCCATTAGCTCACTGTTCCCAGTCAGGAATGTCTGAGATCCAAGAGCTGGCTCCTTGTTTTACAGATAGGTACAGGGACTCATAGGCAGCTGGTGAGACTCCCCATCTCAGAGGGCTCCCCACTTGACACTCCCCATCCCGAGATACCACCTGCTCTTGATTGAGAGTCCAGATGCCTGAGCCAGAGGCGTGAGAGTGACCGTAGTAACTTCATCCCCCAACCACCATGGGGTGATAGCCTTTCCCACACTGAATGGAGCACCAGGGATTACTGCTGATGGCATCAATGGGGCTGGTGCTAAAGCTTGCCTTCAGCTGTGTATGTCAGTAGAACTTTGAAAGTGAATGTTGGTTCTTGTGAGGTCAGCTGAGGGACTGCATCACAGCCACACTGACCAGCAGGCTGGGTGGAGGGCGGGACAGTCAGCTTTGCCTTAGACTTAGTAGTGGGTCATCTAGTGTCCCTCTCAATTCATATCCACCTGTACCTTGGAAGGTGGGTTTATTTGGAAATAGGGTCTTTGTAGATGTCATTGGCTAAGGTGAGGTCACACTGAATTAAAGTGGTATCTAAATCTAGCTACTGGTATGTTTATAAGAAGAGGAGAGGGCACCTAGAGATACAGGGGAGGTGACCAGGTAGAGGTAGAGTCAGGCCTGAGCCAAGGAATGCTGGGAACCCCTAGAGGTGAGAGGAGGCATAGACGGACCCTTGCCTAGTGCCTTCAGAGGGAACATGGTGCTGACACCTGGGCTTTGGACTTGTGGCCTCCCAAACTGTGAAGGAATGTGTTTCTCTTATTTTAAGCCACCCACTGTGTGGTGATTCGTCACTGCAGCTCCAGACTCTAAACAGGTAGAGAGGGGCAACTTCTGGGTCTCCCTCCTTGAGGAAGGCAGATGGAGTGTGGGGGCTCAGCCAAGGGAATAAAGTTTGAGAAAACAAGAATGTTCCAAACTGGGTTTTCTGTCTTGGAAGTTGTGTTAGGCTTCTTCATGGAAACAGAACCAATGGGATTATATAAATGAAAGGATTCGTTATGAGGAGTTGGCTCATGCAATTACAGAGGATGAATGAGAAGTCCTACGATCTACTGTTTGCAAGCTGGAGCCCCAGCAGAGTCAGTGGTGTTACTGAGTCTGAGTCTGAAGGCCTGAGGACCAGGAGCTCTGAGAGCAAGGGAAGATCCTTGTCTCAGCTCAAGAAGTCAGACAGAAAGCAATGAATTCCTCCTTCCTCTGAATTTTGCTCTTTGCACCCTCAGCAGACTGGATGGTACCCACTTGCATTGGGGAGGAAAACTGCTTTACTCAGTTCACCGATTCAGTGCCAGTTTCATCTGGAAATTTCTTCACAGACACATTTCAAAGTGATGTTTTGCCAGCTATCTTGGCACTCTATGACCCAGTCAAGTTGACATATAGATGAACCATCACAGAAGCTATGGTTAATAAGGGCATAACTCCTGTAGAGTGAATGGTGGAGCTTCTATGATACATTTAAAAAATACAGCTGACTAGTGTGGGATAGGTCATGCAGAACACCTAGGCCTTCTTTCTGGAATTGTATGATGCATCCTGTGGGTTGCTTCCATATTCATGCTGTGTTTTGTTTAAAAATTGTTTCCATTTCCTCGTTTATGCGGGTTCTTCCCAAAAATCTCATAGGATACAGAACATTCTCATTCTGAGAATCCAGTAATTCTCTCAGGCATTCTAGAAGGTTATTTCAGTCTGTTTGGAGGGAAAATAGGAGTGGTCTGGAATAAATGGAAGAAGGAAGCATTGATTTTTTTTAAGGGAAATGAATTCTCTCCTTTGTTGGTTTTTTTCCTTATATTTTTACATTTTAAGGATGCCAAAAATAATGGGTTTTTTTTTGACTAAAAGTCTGGTATACATATGGTATGTATTCACAGTTGGATTTCGATCTGTAGAAGATGCTGGGAAAACAGAAGAACTGATGAGAATATCTGGCTCATGTGTGCAAGGCCTGTGCCCCACATGTTGGTTTTTAACTTTATTGTTTGAAATTTGAAGTCGTTGTCATAAAAACACTGTGAAGCATCAGAACAGTCTTCCTAAAACTATTTAACTCAATGCATTAAGAAGTTGATAGAGAATCTAGGCTTGGGGACTATCTATATGTGAGAAATACACAATACAAAACGGATAAGAAATGCTATAGTACAGATATCGAGATAGTATAAATTGTAAAATTAAATTTCTTCCAAAGCTCTGGAATTTGGAGTATTTTCATTTCTTGTGTCGGAATCATTACTCTTCAATCCTTCTAGGATTCTTCCTTGTTTCTGCTTCCCATCTGATCCCTTTGTATCACCTGATTAGTTAAAATGCAGATCTTTGAAGACCCAAGTTAGAGACAGAGTGACTTTCAGCAGATACCCTGTGGTGTCCCTGAAGGCTGAGTTCAGACAAGCCAAAGCTATTTCTGAGAGGTCACAGCTTCAGTGGGTTCTCTTAGCATTTCACCTTGGCCCCACATTTTCTGTTTTCTGTTCAGTGATAAGACACATTTCCAACACTGCATTTGGCAGCACCGATAATCGTCAGGAGTTGTGTGCTGGCAAAAACAGCAGAGCTGGGAACAGCAGTAGGACCACGGAGAAGAAGTCACCAGTCCCTGTCTGGAGTGCTTCTGAAGTGTTGGCACTGTACCAGCTGCCTCACCTCATGTCACGTACCTCTCTTATGAGACAGATGATATAATACCCGTCAGAGAGATGGAAATGAAAAGTTAGGTAACTGCCCCAACGTTCTACCTCTGGTGTCCTCAGAACCCCTGCTCTTTCTTCTTTCCCTGACACCGACTCTCTAAAACTGCATATGTGCTGAGCTCTATCATCAGGAAGCAAGGAAGGAGACAGAAGGTGGGAGTTGTGGTTCACTCTTGCAGGCTCCGTTTCCTTCTAAGGAGCCCAGAAGGCTGAATCCCACCACATAGGTGAGAGACTCAGAGCACAATGGGCCAAAGGGACTGTGGAGAACCTGTCCCCCACATGATCCCATGGAGGAAACAGCCTTAGCATGGGAAATACACAGGGCTAGTCAGGTACCTGGCACACAGTATTTTTCCACCCCCCTCTTCAAGTCTTTTAACAGGAAAAAGGAAGGGCACCAGGGTGGCTCAGTCAGTTAGGCATCCAACTCTTGGTTTTGGCTCAGGTCTTGATCCATGGTTTGTGGGTTTGAGCCCCACGTCAGGCTCCATGCTGACAGCCTGCTTGGTATTCTCTCTCTCCTTCTGTCTATGCCCCTCCCCTGCTTACGTGAGCACACACTCTCTCAAAATAAATAAACTTAAAAAAAGAAAAGAAAAAGGATCCTGTCATCTTACGGGAGATAATTTAACTGAAATCAAAATTCCTTAATACACTTTTGGAATTGTTAATTAAAAAATACATGCCCAACAACATTTTCACTAAGTACCCCAAATGGCAGATAAATTGTATCTTCTGCTTTGAATTCCCTTCAGTGGGACACATTATTAAAGTCAGAGAAACAGCATAACAGCCCTGCAGCATAAATTAGGCTGAGGGAGAGAGGAGACCCAGACAAATGGATGGGTTTTCTTCCTTTTTTCATGTCAGGTCTTCTGCTGGGGAGGTGGGGGGACGTCAACTTTGACACTGCCTCTTCATACTTTTATTCATCTTGGAAAATCTCAACATGCCATGTCAAAAGGCTAGGACACCCTTCTGCCAAAGATCTCAACAGGCATGTGAATGTTTTTTAAGGGCCTCAAATAAATCCAGTTGAAAGGCTGGCATTCCCAGGAAGCCAATGTGAGTCATGTTTTGCTTCTGTTTGGTTATGCTGTAAATCAAACTAGATTTTACATGTAGTAAAATAGGGGAAGACATTCTGGACCATGAAGATATGAAGAGCCTTGTTTAGTTATTCCTGGTTCTTTATTAATGAGGAGTAACATACAGTTCTCAAGTGGTAGAGGAAAGTAGCCTCCGTATCCCTGAAGTGGCTAAAGTATTGGCTCCCTAAGTCATGGTGGCCACTTGGAAGGGTCCCTGGGAGCATCTCTTGTTATCTGAACTTTAGTTATCCAAATTTGGGTTGATAATTTAGATAGGGATGCCTGGGTGGCTCAGTTGGTTAAGTGTCCAACTTCAGCTCAGGTCATGATCTCATAGTTGATTAGCTCAAGCCCCGCGTCCAGCTCTGTGCTGACAGCTCAGAGCCTGCAGCCTGCTTCAGATTCTGTGTCTCTCTCTCTCTCGCTCTGCTCCTCCCCCACTCATGCTCTGTCTCTGTCTCTCTGTATCAAAAATAAAGGTTAAAAAAATAAAAAAAATTAGATAAACATTTTGTGGTAGGGGAGGTATCCTTTGCTATCCAAACTCTTACTGCTTTGCTCTCCAACTTTAGGAACTAAATAGATTCAGATAGTTAAGTGACTTTCTATATTTGGGAGAAGCACCCAAGTTCTTGCTATCCAATTGTATAGGTTTGAATATCAAGGGATATTTGTAATTTCCCTCTTCCTGGCATTTCTTGACAATGAGGACAATTTACATGAGTTGGAATTTGGTGTAATGGAGTGAAGACAGACTCAGAAGATCTTTGTTAGAGTTGGGTCCCCACTGCGACAGCTAAATGAGATGGTGCCTCCAAAGCTGGTCCTGGGAAGAAAGCAGGTGGCTTGCAGCTTGCACGATTTGAGATGTGCCAGAGAAGATTCCTACATCTTTGAGTAACTCTGTGCTAAGCCTGAATGAATTTGTCCAAAGTTGCATGGTTAGTAAGAGGCAAAGCTGGGATTCAAACCAGGCAGTCTGGCTCTATGCCCTCAGCCAGTGCACAGCTGACTGATGATCTTGGGCAAGTCGCCCCTCTTTCTGGACGTCGAGGCCCCTCTGTAAAATGGGGAGGTTAGACTCGAGGATTTATTCCCTCTCATAGTCCTAGTACTCTGTGGCTCTGGGAACACTGCGACATGCTGCTGTGTACCCAGAGCAAGCCCAAGGAGAGGTAAGGGGGACCCTTTGACCTCCTTCTCCTGCACCCCAGATAAAAGGAGAACGAAAGGAAGATGCTGCCCCTTAACATATTGCATAGGGCTTGTCGTGAAAATTATGTCTGTGCAAAATGAAAAGGCTTGCTGGGGAGAAGAGGCCCATAAATTTACTCACAGGGAAAAATTAATTTGTTAAAAAATATATTTCACATGTAGCCTTTTTATGAGTCTTCCTAAAATTTATTATTCTTCTGCTTTGTCTTTGCTCCTATCAAGCCTAGTTTCTAGGGCCAGTAAGTATCATAACTGCCTCCCCCAGTAGAGCTTTGGGCATGCTGCAGGATGTGCAGTGGCCCAGGGACCAGGAAACCAGCTTCCAGGCCCACATCCACCATTTTCCATCTGTGTGACCTTGGGCAGGTCACTTGGTCTCACTGCCCCTCAAGTTCCCCATTTATGAAATGGAAATTGAAGTAACAAAATATTCCTCTGGGTATTAGTGCTGTAGGGATGGGAGAGGCATCCTGGCCCTTGGGTTAGAGAAAGAACATTGGAGTCAGGTGGCAGCTGAAGCTGCCTGTACCAGTTATTAGCCAGTAAGCCAGCACGAATCTCTTCACCATTCTCAGCTTTGGTTTTTTTATTTGTAAAATCGGATTAATGATGCCTACTTTAGAGAGTTGTTTCAGTATTAAAAAGAAGTAGGCCTGGCACATAGTAGTAGTATATAAAAACTGAGACATGTTCTGAGACACATCTTGAGAGAATGCTGGTGTTGCACAGACCTCCTATGTAGACCAAAGGGACAGAGCCTGGTGGCGGGGTCAACATAGGCGCAGCAGGGACTGGGCAGGAATCTGTTGCTGTGTCCGCAAAGACAACAGCTCCACAGTGATAGCCAAAACCTATTTATTGAACACCTACTGTGTGCCAGGGGCTGGGCCGTGGAGAAGAGCCTGCCTTTTCTGCTGTACTTTCTCTGGGATGCCAGGCGTGATGTCTCTCTCTCTCTCTCTCTCTCTCTCTCTCTCTCTCTTTTCTCCCATTCTAATGGTGCATTTATCAAAATGTCCCCTCTAGAGGCCATTAGCTGATTTTTAAAGTGTATGCAGAACACCTGATAATTTAGTTGGTGAGCAGGAAAATAAATACAAACACGGCTCATTCCGCAGGCCTCCTTCATTCAGTACAGATGCCACTAATGAAACAAGCCGCCATCAGTTTAATAAACAAATTAGTGGACTTAAAAAAAAAAAAAAAGAGAGGCAGAATATTCTTTAGGGCTCCTAGGCTGTCAGGTGAGCCAGGAAATGTGTGAAATTGTCTTGTATGTCTGTGCAAAATTATCTTTTCTGTGTGCAAATGCACATACCTGAGTAAAATGATGGATTTTACTGGGGAGAAGGTCCGTAGTGCTCTTCATATTCGTAAAGGGCTGAAGATCAAAGATTACATTAATCTACTGAGTCATTATTATTTTTAGACAGGAGGAGATTGAAATAAACCGCTGTATCATAATATATGGAAGAAAACATCTCTCATTAGCCCCTTAACAGCTTTAGGGGGTGCAAACTTTCAAGACTTCACCGATGAACGTTTTCAATTAATGTTGAGTAAATTTGCATTTTGTAAATGTGATAAAATGTGTATGACTCTGTATTAGAAACGTTTCCCAGCTCTGACAGAAAGCACAATGCCAGAGCAGGGGGGTTAACACTGGCAATCCCGAGTCAACTCTCTGTTTGTTTTAGAGATAGCTCTGTGGTGCATAGAAATTAATAAGTAATTTTCTTAGTGACAGCCTGAGGCAACTGAATGAATCCTTAAATCCAAGTGTATGCAGTGTGAAAAGGAGCAAATGATTTTTATAGAGAGTGTCTATTGCAGTGGGGGAGAGGGTGGTGCTATGGGGAAGCATCTCATGGGAATTCTCATATTTCAGTCATTAACCTATAACAGGGATGTCATCATTCTGTCAGAGAAAGTGGGAATGAAAATCCCAGAGGCCATAGGAGTCTCAAATGCCAAATCAGAATCAAAGGGTGAAATGGGGCTTGTCCTTGCCATAGAGGTACCCTGTGCTGTTCCTGGGAAATGATCCTCATCCTTCCATAATGCACTGCCTATGTAGCATGCCTAAAACTGCTGGGTCTGACCCCAGAGGGCTTGCAGGCTTAGGGGAGGTTGCCCTACTGTCCCCTCCTTCATTGGCATCTTCTTCAGCTGGAAATCTAGCACGTGGTGTTCTGAGAGAGTGAGGAGCATGGAGGAAGGACCGCGGGATCGGGGGGCAGTGTTGGAGTTTGACATCCATTGATAGCAATCACCTTTCCCCCTCTAACCTCTTCACTCAATAATTCATTCATTCTAGAGATGAAGACTCTAAGTCAAATAAAACCTAGATCCAAACACACTTTTTCATCCTTGAAGTGGGGATTGTGATGCCTACCTCTCAGGGTGGCTGTTAGGCATATTACTGATGCAAAGCCCAGGGTGTAGAATAGAAGTTAGAACTGAAAGACTGTTACCCTGTTCTGGGGAAGATGCAATCTATCTGCACCCAAGTCTGCTTCCCTGGGCGTTGCCATCCCATTCTTGACCTTCTGCCCCTAGGGGTCTTCATAGGAATTCTCAGGAGCCTACCTTTAACCCAGTTGAGAGATGACTGACACACAAAGGACATTGTTTCTGCGTAATCATACATATTGGAACTCTTCTGAAATGAACATTTTCCTTGTGGGGCTTTGAATTCTGGCCAGAGTGCCAGCCCCGTGACTGTGTCAGCTAATGAACTTTTACTGAATCTCTGCATCCTTAGGAATTCTGATCAATCTCAAGACTGGAAGAGAGCTTGGAGATCCTAGTGGCACCTTATCAAGGGAATGACTAAGTATGGCTTAGTGGCTCAAAAGTTGGAATGTTTTTCTCCATGGTGCTGTAAGCTTTTCGTAAAGTGCATAGGGCAATAGGAAATGAGTGATGTAATAGTCTCCTAGATGATCTTTTCCACCCTGCCCCGGCTGTCCATTGCCCACACTGGTCAGTTGAACATGGAGAAGTGACAGAGCAGCATGGCAAGAGGGCGGGCTTTGGAGTCAGGGTTTGAGTCCAAGCTCTACATCTAACTAGTCGTAGGAACTGATGTCTTATTGACACTGGAGTCTTACTGATCTCCTTCTGCCCTGATCACTCCACCTCAGTTTGATAATAGTGCCTGTCTCATAGGGCTGTTACTCAGATTAAGTGAGGGAATCCTTATAATTCTCAGGAGGGTACCTGATTCATCAAAGTGCTAGGTGATGTCGGCAATTATTACTATGTTGTCAGTCATCTGCCTACAATGCTTCATTGGCCTAAGACTGAACTTTTTAAAAATTATTTTTATTTTTCTTATTTTAATTCTAGTGTAGTTAACATACAATGTTATATTAGTTTCAGGTGTACAATATAGTGATTCAACAATTCTATACCTTACTCAGTGCTCATCATGATAATTGTACTCTTAATTCCCTTCACCTATTTGACCCATTCCCCCATCACCTCCTCTCTGGTAACCATTAGTTCTCTGTAGTTAAGGGTTTGTTTTTTGGCTTACCTTTTTTTTCTTTGTTTTTCAAATTCCACATATAAGTGAAATCATATGCCATTTGTCTTTCTCTGGCTGACTTATTTTGCTTAGCACTATACTGTCTAGATCCACCCATGTTCTTGCAAGTGGCAAGATTTGCATTGATTTTTATGAATATGAACATGAAATTGAATATTCTAATATATTCTAATGTGGTTGAATATTCTAATACATATGCATAAATTTGTATATGTATGTATGTGTGTGTGTATGTATGTGTGAGTGTATGTGTATATATATGTGTGTGTGTGTGTGTGTGTGTGTGTGTGTATAAATCTCACTTCTTTTTCCATTTGTCTATCGGTGAACACTTGGGCTGCTTCCGTAATTTGGCTATTATAAATAATGCTGCAGTAAACATGGGGGTGCATGTATCCCTTTGAACGACTGTTTTTGTATTTTTTGGAAGACTGACCTTTGTAATATGGCCTTTAGGTCCCAGTAAGATCTTCCCTCTGCCTCCCTCTAGCCTCATCCTAAGCTCCTCACATGGGGTCCAGTCACATTTGTTGTCTTTTTGTGTCTGGAAATTACTACCCTAGAACAGCTCTTTTCTTCCTGGTACATTTTCTTCCAACCCGCCTTCCTAGCTGCACGGATGGCATGTGATACTTTTATGACTTTCACATCTCAACTGGAAGAGGTCTTTCCTGAGCATCCGCATGGGGCCAGGCCCCCTGTCATGCTTACACCTTGTTCTTTCTCTTCATGGCTTTTATCACTACTTGTAATTATATACTTGTTTCTTTATTTGATTAAAACCTGTTTCTCCCAGGAAATTGTGAGCTCTGCGAGGGCAGGGGCAGGGTTAATTTGCCTATCATTGTTGCAATGTTGCATTGTTGCATTGTTACTGACTAGATGCCAAGTAGTATATGGTGAATGAGTGGTTGAACACTTACCTTCTGAAGCACTAGCAATCATGTACATTATACTTATGTTCTGTTGCACTTTTTACAACTGTTTCCATTCTGTTATCTAAAATATTTACAACCCACCCCAAATCCATAGAGTGATTTATGCTGCTTTTAATGAGAACCGGATCTGAGATAGCTTGCTCAAGCCTAGAGGAAGCCCATGACCTCACCAAGTGTTTATCCTGGAGAATCAGATGGTACTGTACATCTATACTTTTTCTTGTTGATACTTCTGTTTGAAGTAAGTGGGAAATAACGATATCCTGAGGCACTGTCTCATAATACAGATGTGTAGGTAAAAAGCCTGAAATCTGGGTACAACTCAAGACATTTGGAAATGTTTGGATTTGCATTGCAAGATTCTGCTTTTCTTCCTGATGGTGCATGAAGTGAACACAGTGTCAATGTCCACATCACAGCATCACATCATCAAATGCTCTGCTCACCCTCATTACTCTTATCACATCAGTGAGGATGCTAATTTATTTTTATAGGAGGTGGCACACCAGATGAAATGCAAGACATTCTGTCACTCATCAGAATGTTTCCAATGTTTAGCATATTATCATGAATTTTGACCTACATTTTAGATTATATTGATTTAAAAAAAAATTAATGCTTATTTATTTTTGAGATAGGGAAAGCCACAGAGTGTGAGCAGAGGAGGGGCAGAGAGAGAGAGGGAGACACAGAACCCGAAGCAGGCTTCAGGCTCTGAACTGTCAGCACAGAGCCTGATGTGAGGCTTGACCCCAGGAACCATGAGATCATGACCTGAGCTGAAATCAGATGCTTAACCAACTGAGCCACCCAGGTGCCCCTTATATTATACTGATTTAAGGACAGGGGCATATTTAGTCTAATTCTTGAACACTGTAACGCTGCTAGATAAAGCAAGCAATATTTTTTTTTTATTAAAACATATATAATTATATAAAGTACAAAATACAGAAATGTATACAGAAAATAAAAAAGTTACATAATCCCTACACCTTGAGATAATTACAGCCTGCATTTTGAAGTATATAATTTGAGTCTTTTCTCTTGTGTTACATACACAACTATATTTATATACTAATCTGAAGTCATGCAGTAAATGCAATTTTATAGGATCTTTTTTTCCTGAAAATGAGTACATTAAGGGCACAATTTAACATTCTTAATTATTATTTTCAAACTTTAGAAAAACTTTTGAACCTAGAGAATTTCAAACATCAATAAGAAAAAAAAGAACACTGTTATAAACCTCTCTGTACCTGTTACCCGAGTCCAGCATTATTGGTTATCTGCGGCTCTCTTGCCTACCATGGAGGTATTTTGAAATACCTGTCAACCATCATATCATTTCCTCCATAAATATGTGAGCCTGGATCTCTAGAAGATAAGGAGTTAGTTTATTAAATACATACACACCATGCCATTATCTCTCCTAAAACACTAATAGTAATAATTCCTTGTGATCACAAAACATGTAGTCACTGTTTATAAGCCCTGTTGGCTGATAAAAGATTTTTATAGTTTGTTCGAATCAGGTTCCAAATGAAGTCCATAAATTGCAATTGGCTGATAGGTCTCTAAGCATCTTTTAATTTAAAAGTACCCTTTTGAGACACACAAACTCTCTCTCTCTCTCTCTCTCTCTTTCTCTCTTTCTCTCTTTCTCTCTTTCTTGTAGTTTATGTTAATCTATTCTGTAGAGTTTCTCACAATCTGAAATTGTGTCTTGGTGGTATCCTCATAACATATTCCTCTCTGCTCAGTATTTCCTGTAAATCGATAGCTAGCTCTGGCAGTTTGCCAGGGTCTGGTACAAAGTTTTGGTAAGATGACCTCATGTGTGGTATAGCATATTTACATGATGGTATGTAATGTCTGATTGTCTTTACTTTTGCTATGTCGGTAGTCAGTGATGCTTATTGCCTAATAAATTATTTTATCGGTGCCTGTGGAATAGTGATATTCCAATTTTATCATTCCTTCTGCACTTAGTAGCTGCAATACCTCTGTTAAGATAAACTTCCCTTCATTAATTATTTGGTGAGCAGTTTTAAAAATAGAGAATTAGTTCCTTAATCTTTTCTCCTCAAAAGAAACTAACACATGTTTTGTGTTCTTCGAATGCATGGATTTAATATATTTGATGTGCTTCAATCCACTTCAGTTAATATTATTGATGCTCAAATTGTCCCATCTTTGGTTCGTGGAAGCTTCTTAGGATGACACCTGTGTTCTCTGAGACACAGTTCCATAATCTTTGATGACATCCTTGGTTTCTGTTATGACAATATATTCTAGGCTTATCTTGTCCATATTCTGTCCCAGACCTACAATTAGCTATTTTACTAAGGAGTCTTTTTTTTTTTAAGAAAATGTTTTTTTTTAATTTTTTAAATGTTTTTTTATTTTTGAGAGAGAGAGAGAGAGAGAGAGAGAGAGAGCAAGCATGAGCAGGGGAGGGGCAGAGAGAAAGGGAGACAGAATCCAAAGCAGGCTCCAGGCTCTGAGCTGTCAGCACAGAGCTCAACACAGGGCTCAAACTCACGAACCGTGAGATCATGACCTGAGCTGAAGTTGGATGCTTAACTAACTGAGGCACCCAGCAGCCCCTGGAAAATATTTTTTTAGATAGTAGGGGTGCTCATTGCTACTGGGTTTTCATTGTTTCTAGTCTTTTCATTAAAGATAGGGAAGATGTATTTGGTTACACTATATGAAATTGTGTTATTGGTTAAAGTGATCCAATATTGACAATTTCACATGGTTTAACCAGTTGTTAAGAGAAAGCACATTATGTGCCAAACCGATCTATCCCAATGAGATTGCTCTTACTTAACTTCATTAATCCCGACCATCTGAGCCCACTTATTCCTAGTTATCTGGCAGGCTAGTTCCTACTCCTTGCTTTTCTTTGACAGGTTTTTGTTCATTCGTTCATTCGTTCATTCTTTCATTCATTCATTCATTCATTCATTGGTTGTGTCATGGGTGTGAGTCCATCACTTGCCTACACCACAATTTATTTAACCCATTTACTTTTCCTGGATATTTTGATTCTAGTTTTCCTTTACTGTAAATGTGGCTGTGGTAAACATACTTGAATATGAATCTTAGTTGTGAATTTCTGACTATATTCTTAAGATAAATTACTAAAGTATGGAGTTTCTGGGTCAAGGGGTAGAGAGAACTTTTAAGGCTTTTGGTACATTTTGCCAAATTACTTTCTTCTGCTGCTTCCATTCTTGTGCATGCTTAGGTTTTTGGGTCTAATTCTCTATTCCTTGTCACATGGATATCTCTAGTTTGTACTTCCATCTTTTGTATATTAATATCTTTGTTATTATTACTAACAATATTAAAAAACATGCTGACCTATTTGTAAATAAATTAGTTTTTAATTTATTTTAAACCCATGCACCACATTTTCATGGCTAATTCAGATTTAGGGCCTGCCTTAAAAACACTGTTGATTTCCTTCTTCACGACAATGCCCTGATGTCTCTCCACTGCCAACAGGTAGTTTGTGGGGCTGAAGACAATTTGAAGGCTGGATTTTAAGCTCGAGGAGGAAGTTCTGTCTGATGTGTATAGATGTATATTTTATGTGTGTGTGTGTGTGTGTGCGTACACATATATAAAGTAAATGCATATGCATTGTAAAGTATGTAACTCACTAAACAAGTATAAACAGATGAATTAAACCATTTCAACTCAACTGGAAGACAATAGCAACAACAACTTACTAAGGATCCCAAATGTTGAACTATGCCTAGATTATTTCGAGTTAGATAAACTGGAACTTTCTTTCCCTTATTTTAAGCTGCTTTAAGAAATCAAAGCTACAGAGGCACCTGGGTGGCTTAGTTGGTTAAGTGTCCGACTCTTGGCTCAGGTCACGATCTCATGGCTTTGTGGGTTTGAGCCCCACAGGCTCTGTGCTGGCAGTGCGGAGCCTGTTGGGATTCTGTCTCTCTCTCTGCCCCTTCCCACTCGCGCTCTGTTTCTCTCTCAAAATAATACATGAAAACTTGAAAAAATATATAAAGAAATCAAAAGCTACAACATTAAGTATTATTTTGTACAGTAAAATTCCCTGTTCATCTCCTGTAATCCAGACATTGTACTAGATGAACTTACATAACTGACAGTATTGCTTACTAATCTCCCGATGGTAGAGTGTTAGAATTCATCTAGTCTGAGCCTCCTCTGTCTTGCGCATCAGCCATTGTCTGTAGCAGGGCCTTCCTTCCCATATCCGGGAGCAATGTCTTCCTTACGCAATGCCCTGTGCACACAGCTGGGACAGTCTTCCCCGGAAACAGACTCTACTACTCAATCCAAGTGCTCTTTGGCTCCTTTGTCATTTCTCATAGAAACACATCACAAAAGTTTTCATCAACACTCTTGAGGGACCAATGTGCAAACAAAGGAAACTTTTGAAGGAGCCAGAAGGCTCATTTGCATAGGTGAGATGTGGTCAAATTATTTAATGGAACTGTTACAAGGTATGATATATTCAGAAGCAGATTTCCACCCCTAGTATGATTCTTGTGTGCTCTTTCTGTGCCTGGGAGGTAGAACAAGAAGACCAGGGACTAATGTCCCCACATGTGCACATGTTAGTATTCCTTCACCAAGCAACCTGATCGTCTCGTATCCAGATTTTGCCGGTGGTCTGAATGCTTTTATTCAGTGCTGGTGGCTTTTCCCACTGGTGGAAAGAAAGTTTGAGTAGTCAAGCAATTTGAAGAGATTAAAGAAAATGGAACACTTCTTTAGAAATGTGCCTTTACTCCTATTCAGTTTGAACCCAGTGGCAAGAGAAAAAGAATAAAGTCTTGGCTTGGAGGCTGTTGATAATGCAGTGCGAGTGACAGTCCCAATGAAGGGGAGAGAGTATTTTTCACAATTACAAGGTAGAGTGTGCTGAATCTGGCTGTTGGGCAGGCCCAGCTGTGAATCCTTCATGTCTTGCATGATGGGGGGGGGGGATGAGGAAGAAAATGGGGCTTTGATATTCAACTTCTGTCATGGGTGGCAGTGATAAATGCAGGAAATAAGCATCCTCCAAATCAGGCAGCCCGAGTGGAGAAGTCTCATAATAGAGCTTGGAGATGCCTTCCACTGGAGTTTCTGTGAGCTCTCCATTCAGTATATTACCCCTGCCATTTATCACATTAAATCCAGAGATCTGGGGAGATGTAACTGTTCATTTTTATCATCTTGAGATGTGCAAGCTGTGATTGTGACTTTAATTGACTGACTTGAACCACGTTGATCTAAAGCCACTTCCCAACTGTCTGTGAGAGTCACTTGGCCACGTACAGCCAGCTTACGGTTGAGATGGCCACCTCTTCTGCACAACCATTCGGTTCACATCAGCAGGAGAGGCTTCTAGGCAGGCTCTGCTCTTTCCGTGTTCCGAAGGTTGGGAGCCAACAGGAGAACTCACTTCCACCTTAGAAAGATCTTTGGTGAAGACGGTCCCAGAAGAAATGTAGTCTTCCCTTTATGGGGAGAAGTGGGGAGGAGAGATGGGCATCTGGGCCTTGGCAGATGTACCGTCATCAGGGGACCATGCCTCTGTCTGTCTCTCTCTCTGTCTGTCTGTGTCTCTGGATCCCTTCCCTTTGGCACTTATATTCTGTACAAACTCCTGGCAAAGCCTTGGTCCCCTGCCCCTCTTGTTCCTTCTACCTAAAGTCATTTCCCCACTTTCTGGACCTGACCATCTCCTGTGAAGTTTTAAAGGCACATCTATATCATTTATGCCATTAGTGTTATTGCTTCTCTCGGTTCACCAGGAAGGAACCTGCACCAAGGCAGAGGGCTTGTCTGTCTGGATTTCCACTGTGTCCACAGTATCCCTAGTTGCAGTGTATGCACAAGGGGGTGAGAGAAATCTCTGCTCGGCTGGGGTGAGGAGGCTAAGCTGACCTCAGTCATGGTCCCTCTTTCCTGCTCTATCCAACCCCCCAGCCCTGAGTCTTTATTTTTTTTTCATATGACAGCTTTATTGAAATAGAATTCATATGCCATAGAATTAACCCATTTTAAAGAGCATGATTCAGTGATTTTTAATATATTCGCAGAGTTCTGCCACTATTAGTACAATCAATTTTAGAACAGTTTAGAATTTCTTGGAACATTTAGAACATCACTAAAACCCATACACATTAGCAGTCAATTCACAGTTAAGTTCATTTGATTCATTATGTATTTGAAACCAGAAAGAAACCCTATACCCATTAGTAATCACTGCCCCTCTTTCCCCATCCCCCCTCCCTCCAAGCCCCTGGCAGTCACTAATCTACTTTCCATCTCTATGGATTTGCTTATTCTGGTCATTTCATAAAAATGGAACCACCTTTTGTGACTGGCTTCTTTTACTTAGCATAATGTTACGGTTCACCTATGTTGTAGCATGTATCAGTACCCTATTCCTTTTTTTTTTTTTTTTTTTTAAACCAAGTCATATGCCATTGCATGGATACATCATATGTTATCTATCCCTTCATCAGTTGACGGATGCCAACCCTGATTCTTAATGAGGTCTGGTGTCACCTCCTCCAAGAGGGCTTTCCTGGCTCACTTTCTCTGTTTCTCACTCAGACATCACACTGTGTGGGCAGGGACACACATATCATTTCTACATCCCTGCAACTTGGCAGCTGGTCTAGCGTGGTGTTGTCTCCCATCCCCCCACCTTAGCTGTCCCTTCTGTGAGTTTTGCACATTTACATACCATCTATGTTATTATTTATGGTGAAAGATTTAGAAAATAAAGAAACAGGCAAGATGTTAAGTAAACATCCATGTTGCTTCCAATCCAGATTGCTAACACAGTGTCAGGTTTCCTTCAAGTCTCTGCCTCTCTCTTTAAAAAAAAAAAAAAGAAATTTAAAAATTTAAATAATTTATGTTTTCTTTGAATATCAGTTATCGTCACAAGCCTTTCTCTTTCCTCTTTATTGTTCATGACAAACACTGTTCTTCTAGTCCATTTTGTATACCTTTACAAATGCATATATGTAGTCATGAAAAGTATTAGTAGTATTTTGGGTATATTTTAAGTTTTCCATAAATGATGCCACTAAATATATATTTCTCTGCAGTGTTCTTTTCATTCAGCTATATGTCTTAACTATATATCCATATTGATACATAGGCCTAGTTCACTCGTTCTAATGGCTGCATAAATTCTACCTGTGCTCTCTATTTACATAATATTTCTTTAATCTACCTTCTTATATAAATTAATTTAAGGAAACTTTGCCAGCCTGACAAATGAGAAATAATTATTACTTGCCTTAAATAATGATACAGAGAAATAAAGAAATGCATGGTTATTAAAGTTAAAGTACAAAGTATAAAAAATTGACCAGAAGGATATTGTTCCCATGGCGACCGAGAGGTGAAAGGAGGAGGAAGGAATATGGCTAAGGAATGTGATCTAAAGGGGGACTTAAACTTATCTGAGATATTGTCATGATTTACTTAAATGGAAAGCTGATCTTTCTTGCCTTAAATATTGATATAAGGAAATTTTAAAAATACATGCCTGTTAAAATAGTATAACTCATACTGTCGACTTGTGTAGCACAGTTGTACATGGAACATACTTTGGAAGATACAGCCCAGTCCATAGTTAAATGAACGAATGCAAGATTGAATGCTCTGCTGTAGAATTTCGGGCCTTGTGCCAGCATCCCCATGGTGAGCTATGGTGAGACTGAAGGCTTTCCTCAAGTCCTGCTTGTGCACAGGGTGGCCTCAGAGTTGGCCAGCATTCTGCGAGCAGTAATGGCAGCTGACCCAGTGCAGCACTTACCAGGGGCCAGCCCTGTTCATATGCTTTACATATATTAATTTAGTTATCACAATAGCCCTGTTAGATAGTGCTCTTTTTATCATCCCCATTTTACATGTCAGGAAACTGAGGCAGAGAGGTTACATAGATTTCCTAGGGTCACACCACTAGTGAGTAGAGCTGGCTGTGAGCTTGGGCATAGTGACTTCAGTCTCCCGGATCTTTCCCTCCACCCCACTGGGGCCTGTCTCCATCAGTGGGTGGAGCTATGCAGAGCCCCTCCTCTGGTGGTGGTCCCTGGGTTAAAGTCCTCAGAACAGACTAGAGGGGAGCCTGCAGACTCCCTGTCCACTCCTACCCAGGCCAAAGCCCTCCTGCTGCCTCAGTTGGTCCCTGGGGCCCTGCCACACTCAGTGGGAAAGATCAGACTCAGATCCTGCTCATGATTCTGGCTCACCTAGACTTATTTCCTGGTCTCTGGCCTGTTTCGTCATCTCCATTCCCTCCTAGTTTGACCAGTGGTGCTTAGCTGGATGGTACTAGTAAGCCCCCCACCCTCTCACCCCACCCGTGTTGGTCTTTGTACACTGGCCCCATCTCTTGTGTGGGGGGGTGGGGGGCACCTGCAGTTGGGAACTGGAGTTTGAGCCAGAGCAATAATCAAAGGGATCTGGCAGTGTGGGGAATGGGGAGTTCATTCTGACCCATGTGCAGAAAGCGTCTCTAGGGAGGACACAATGACCAGCAGGCCCTGCAGAAGGCCGTTCTGCGGGGGAATAAAAAGGAATAAATTGTGTTCAACTCACTCCCTCTGAGAGGCCTTTGACTGACTTCTTTGTCTTCTTGAAGCCCGTTGTCAAGGATATCCTGGAATTTAACAGTGAAATAAAGAAAACCATCTTTTAAGGCAAGTTTTCTAACCCAAGGTGTGTAAAATCAATATATGATAAACAGTTTTACCCTCCCTTCTTAAACCAGTAATTATAATCTCCAGATTAGAAATATTATTTCCAGAATGAGGGAACAGAACCAGCCATTTATTAAATGCATATTAGGGGCTACACATTTTATTTTGCCATCTTCTTTCATCTTAGCCCCTCTGAGGGGGCTGTTACCACACTTCAGGGGTGGGCCCTGAGTGCAGGGGGCCAGGTAAGGGGTCTAGGGTATAGAGTTAGGAGGTACAGGTGCCAGGCATTTTGTCTACTGCATCACTTTAAGAGAAGTGCAGTGGGGTCCCTGGGGATGGACAGGAACTTAGAGTCATGGGAAGGAGATGCTTGAGACAATGGTGGCTTTGGTGACCCCTTGAAAGGTGACATCCCCTCCCCCAGCTGCTTCACCTCCCTCCAGTAAAGCCTGGCATTATCCAGGCTTACTGACCCCCACCGGTGTGGCCCCATCACCTGTTAAAGCTTTTTTGTGTACCTGATATTATACTAAATCTGTCAGTGTCAGTGACTGACACAGTGTCAGGGTGAGATAGTTCAGTGGGAAGGAACACGGGCAGGAGAGGCAAGCAGATGTGGGGGATACAATCGGTCTTTGATTAAGGGTCTGCAGTCAGGCAACCTGCCCAGTGCTGGGCCCTTATGGTATCTTTTTTAATCTTCAACAAAAGTATGTGAGTTTGTTATTCCCCTCCTGTCCCTCCAGGCTCATTCTCTGCCATGTCTGTGGTCTGCTCTGTGTCCCGGGAGGCTACCTGTGTAGACTCCTTGCCTTTTTGCTTCTGGCTGAGTCTGACCAAAGGGGAGTCCCTGGGTTAGGCGCCAGGGGAAGGTTATTCTTAACTTTCCCAGTCCCTGAAGTCCCCCTTGATAAAGTGGGTACAGTGGGTAGTCATTTATCTCAGTTTTGATGACTAAATGAGATCCTCTGTATGAACTCTTAGTGCAGTGCCTGGCACACAGGAAGCACTCAGCCTGTCATTATTTTCTCAACCTTACGCTAGATGACTTTGGACACGTCTGTGCAGCTTTGAGTCTGTTTCTTGCCTGTGAATGGATGCTAACAACATCTCACCAGGCCTGCCATGTGGCTTGTACAGGGCACAGAGACCCACTTGGAGGGATTAACTAAAGACAGTTTAAGGAAGGGACGATTTACTAGGCTGAACCATATAAAATTGCTAGTGATTTGGCCGGTTTTGACCTGCAAACAGTAGTTTCACGTGGTTCAAAAGTATGGGCAATGTAAGGACACCAGTGAAGGGATAGCCAAACAGCCAGGCTGGCAGTGTAGGAGTCACTAGCACCATGAGGCTGAGGGGAAGGGGCGAGCACAGTTAGCAGGGGCAGTCACTGGGGCTACAGGAGAGGAACTGGGCTGCAGGAGCTGTGACCCTGTGTGGAAGTACAGGGGACCACCCTGGGACCCACAGAGAGGGGGACAGAGCAAGGATCACCCAGCCTGTCACTCCTCCTGCCCCTCACTTTCCTTCAGGTGCCTCCCTTTGGTCCAATCCAGCCAGAGAAGAGGGCAAGGGAGCTTGGATGAAGCAGCCCCTAGATGTCAGCCTCCTGCCCTCAAAAGAGAGAGGTGGGGAATGGGTCTGCAAGGACAAGAAGAAAATCACCAGCTGCCCTGGGCCTAGTGCCGGTGGCTGCTTCCTTTTCATCCTCATTGTTCTTACTGTTAGGGGTGGAAGGCCAAGTCGAGGTGAACATGGATGCGAAGGCTCAGTGACATCAAAGAAAGAAACAGCAAGACAAAAGGAGATTTTGGAGGTTGTCCTGGATGTCACACAAGCCTTCAGAGTTCCCAGGCTGGGGCCTGACATGAGCACCCACTCCTTGGCCCCCGCCCTCCCCCTGGGCCTCCTTCAATTCCAAGGAAACAGGAAACTTGGCTTCCAATGCCCATTCAAAGCCCAGACTAGGCTGGTGGTGTGAACAGCTTCAAGGTCTTTGGTAGAACTGGGGTTTCAATGGCAAATTGCCCTCGGGAGAGGCTGTCAGGAGAAGCCATCAATCTTGTGGCCTGTGCAATTGGCACAAGTTTGCAGACCTTCAGGACTTTTTCTGATGGATGAGAAACAATCAGACCTGGATGAAATATCACAGACTTTTTGAAGCCCCATTAAAATCAAACTTGGAAGCCCTTTTCCTGCCTTTGGTCAGTTCTGGATCCATCCTTGGCACAGCCACTGTGCATCTTCCTGAGCAGCTCTCCTGTCATTCATCCACAGCCACCTGCATACTTGCTGGGCCCTACCCCACACATGGGGGGAGAAGCAGGAGTAATAGGGCTGGCTGCTGGCCACAAGGACCCATGAGGAGGACATGTTCACACCTGGGTTTGTCCATCTGCAGTCTTAGTCCAGGCGCTTCACTCCCTGCAAGGACCATGGGATCATCTTTGGAGTACAGTGCTTCTCATCGTGGCTGTACCTGGAACGCTTCAAAAAAGCACCGAGGCCTGCATCTCACCTTATTTACATCAGAGATGGGGAGGCCCTCGATCTGGAGCGTGGTCTGGGTTTCACGATTATTGTAGAGCCTCCCCGGGTGACTCTAGTGTGCACGCATTCTTGAGGGCCATTGCCTCAGAGTCCCCTGGCGGGCTTGGAAACACAGATGACTGAGCCGCACCCCCAGATTTGCTGGTGGTTCTGGGGTGGAGCCTGAGAATTTGCATTTCTCTCAAGTTCCCAGGCAGTGCTGATGCTGCTTGTTTGGGGACCACACTCAAGAACCATTGGCTTAGTGGGAACTGAGGGTCAGGGAGGTCAAATGCCCCTCAATGGATGAAGAAATGAAGTCTTTATCTCTCTCCAGGCCTGGCTGGTTGAGCCTATATAGAGGACCAATATTTTCTTCAAATGTTTCTGGTATCAAATTATCACAGGGCCCAGATCTGCTTCTCACTCCATTCTTGGTTTATTCTTATAGACCTGTGTTTGCCAGATCATAAGTTTTCCTGGGAGGATGGGGAAAGGAAACCCTTGCTTAAAATATGTCTTTCTAGCTAGCTGTATCTCCCACTACCATGAAGTGGGTTTGGAAACACCCCATAAGGCACGCATTTGCCTCTCTGAGCTTCCCTTTAGAAGTGTAGCCCTTCCTGCCTCCCTCTTGGAAAATCTTTGGCATGGGCTCTGTAGCCCAACAAGCCTGGATTCTTTCTAAGCACAGGTTCTCAATTCATAAGCTGTGTGCCTGTGGGCATGTTACCTAACCTCTCTGAGCCCAATTTCCTTCCCTGACAACCCCACTCTATACAATGAGGATTTCAGGAAGATTAAAATAGCATGCCTTGGGTGTGGGCACAGCATGTAATTTCTCCCTCCCCTGTGCAGGGCAGAAGCAGGCTATGTGGTAGGGACAGACACAGCTGCCATCAAGAAAGCACAGCCAACCATGGACGTACAGGGGTGAGCACAGACCCCTCGTCTGGGTGGGATTGGAAGTCAGGACTTTGATTATATCCCCTGGGGCTCCCTGTCACTCCTGGGTGCAGGGAGGACACAGGAGCCTGAACACAAGCAGTTCCCCACCCAAGAGGCCAGCCCCTCACAGTCTGCAGCCCCGCTGTGCTCCCACAGTGCCTCTGCTGTCCTCTGAAGTCTGGGCAGGAGGTAATTTCACACCCCTGGCTCTCTGCACTCCGGTGATGAATGTGTGTAAGTGACCTTGGCCCCTCCAGCCACCATCGGCACACATAATGATGTAATTGAATTTGTATACACTGTAAATTTTATTAGAAGAAAGCAATCTAGTTCCAATTCTGATTCTCGGGAGTTACTGGATTGTATTTGAGGATAAACTCGCTGGTCAGCTGGGTGGGGACAGAGATCAGGGCCACAGCAACTCTCTCACTAGGTTTCACTGGGTATGATAAACAAAAGTGTGCAGCAAGTCCCAAGAGTGCCAGTGCCTCCAGCATGATGGTGAGCCTTAAGGGGAGGGACGTAGGCAGAGGCCAGTGCAGGGGCTGTTCAAAGCAGGAGCTCAGCAGAGAGAAGAGTCTAGATTTGTCTTTCATGTTTGACTCTTGGAGTTCTGTCTTCGCCACTCACCACCTCCCTCCTCTCTGTCTTCCCTTCCTCCCACTATGGTCTGCTTCCAGTTCTGTCCCTCTGAGCTGTGAGGCTCTGGAAAATAACTAGCTCACCTGCCTGAGCCTCAGTTTCTTCATCTGTGAAAGGGACTCAATAATACCTATCTCAGAGAGCCGTCATAGGGAGGGAATGAGATGATTACTGTAAAATGCTTGGCACGTAGTAGGGACACAGTACCTGCAAAGAACCTTTCCTTCCCTTAGCCCCACTCCCCTTCACCTCACTCCCCACTGCCTCCGGTGATCGAATGCCTTGTCTGTAAGATTCATAGCTACTAATTGCCTGTGACTGAGGCTTGGGCCCAGTGCTCCTGGGTTACTATGGCCAATTCTTGGGCAGCTATAGTCTGCTGGGAAATCCCAACCCCCATGGATGCTTCTCTCTCACAGGACAAGGGTCTGAGTGGTCACAGACAGAGGCTGGTGGTGACCAACCATACCACAGAATGCATGGGAGGGAGATATCCTTGGGGATCCATAGTCAAGGAAGGATACCTGAAGGAGGTGAAGGTGAGCCGGCCCTTCAAGTTGGGCCAGATGTGGGGAGGGTGAGCACAGCATGGAGGCCACGCATGTATCCAGAGCCTTCCCTATTCCAAAAACTTTACACTGTCATTTTATCTAGTCCTTACCCTCAACTGAGAAGTAGGCAGGCTTTTCCTTCCTTGACAGGCGCTGAGACATTGGTGATAATGAGAGGGTGGGTGATTACACCCCAAGGGGCTGGGCGAGGAACATACGATGTGGAAATCCCAGGGCACGTCTTACTTTCTAACCTGGGAAATGTGGGAGTAACTCTCTGACCTGGATCTGTCTGACCCCACAGACTTTGCTGGAACCACCTCTCATACCATTTACCTGCCCCCTGTCTCTGCCAGAGGTCCTTACCTGGTAACCAGGCAAGGAGACAAAAGCCCCACATACTGACTGACAAGTGTAGGCAGATCTGTCTGTAGGAGAGCCAAGGCACAAGAGTCCGCATTGTGCATGTGCTTGTGTGCGTGCATGGATGTGTGTATGGATGTGCATACATGTGTGTGCATGCACATTGTGTGTATACATGTGCATGTGTGTGTGTGTTTTCTTCATAGACAAATTTATTAGAGAGGTTGACTCCCTGCGGGCGCCCCTGTGCACTTGAGCGTTTGTTGGCTACTGTTAACTCCCTATGAAGGACGGCCCTAGTAGGGGTGGGCAGGAGGAGTGCACTTAGGAAGAAAACACCGCTCCTGTTCCACCCCAGTGACAAAGGCAGCTTCCTCATGTGGGTCGTAGGGACTAGTTCATCCCAAGTTCGGTTTCCACCCAAGTTCTTAGAAACACAGCTATTTCTGGAACATTCCGGGGGAAACGCCTGTAGGTTTATGTACTGTTGTTTCTGAACTTGACAGAAAAAGTGGCTTTGATTTTGTTGAAGGTTTTCTGTTTTATTAATGTTGGGTTTTCCCTCCAGATAGGAAGGCAGCTCAGTGATGTGTAAAACCTCCATTTTCATTTTCTTTCCCCCCTCAGAATTTCATTTCACTTCATCACCTGCTGCTTCCTATCTAAGGTTTCTCTGAGATGGATGGCAATGTCCAGAAACCATTTTCTTATTCCTCTTATCTTACTTGCTTAAATCCTGGCTCGGAGGGGCCTACCTCTCCCTTGAGGAGGCCCTGGATTTTCACCTGATTTCGAGCCACCATCGCACGGCAAACAGGTTTTGTTTATCTTTCCAGATTGCAGTGTTTAAGCAGGTCTTTGGAGGTAGCAAAGGGCATGTGTTCTTGAGAAAAACTGTGGTGGAAGAAGAGCTTAATTTTCTGAATCACATAGCTATGTTTAAATCCCAGCTTTGCCACTTAACTAGTGGTGAGACCCCCCAACAGGTTAACCAACCTCCTTGAGCCTTGATTTCTGCACATACAGCCAAGGAAATAAAAATGCTTCCCTCAGGGTTGTGGTGGAGGTTAAAAGAGGGATAAAACTAAGGCATCCAGCACAACACCTAGCATGTAATAGATGCTCAGTAAATGATTCCTTTTTTCTTCCATCCCCTCGAACAAGAAAATAAAACATGCTCTGGTTTCATGCTACTCTTAGAACAGTGGTAACAAGTAGGAAGAAGCATTCATTTCTGGCACCTAGTTAACCATTCTCCCAGGCTTCTCGGTGTCTGGTGCTGTCCTTGGCACAATAAGGTATAAGAGAGAGGAAAGTGGGATTGGCTCAAGGGAGTCGAATAGGGATACAAATGAGGAGGTGAGTGAGTGGCCCCAGCAGGAGCAGATGTGCACAGTGGGGTCTGGGGAGAGGCTGAACTTGAGTGTGCCAATGGCTTTGAGCTGAACTCGGATGGGGAGAGAGAGCCTAGAATGGGGGGGGGGGTGTTTTGAGAAGAAAGGCCACATTGGGGAAGTTATGTCAGGGAGGCAGAATGGACACTGGTGTGTGACTGGAGTGAGCCACAGGGACTCTCAAATTTGGAGGAGTTATGTGAAAATTCAGGAGTATAGCCTCAGTAACTAGCACAGTGCCTGGTACACATAGGAGGATTTGATAAATGATTGCTGACTGATGGCTGGATGAATGGCTGGTTGGATGACCAAGACTCAGCTTAAGTGTCACCTCCTCCAAGAAGCCTTCTCTGACTCTCTTGCCAACCTGTCTGCTCTGCCTGCAGGGTCCCGGGTACACCTGTGTGTCAAAGGCTATGTCCCACAGAGTTAGCCTTATCTGTCTCTGGTCCGTCATCCCCACTGGCCTCCTGTCTTCCCTGGGACAGGACTGTGCTCTGTATCCTCGGCCTGGCTCATAGAACCCAAAGGTTGGATCAATGCCCACAGACATGGGTTAGAGTAGGGAGCAGTTCCTGGATGGGAACCGAGAAAGAGGGGCGGGAGAATGTTTGCAAAGCTCAGAGACCCTCAAGGACTACAGACTGGACTGTTTAATAGCAGTGCAATTATGGGCACCTATATAGCTGTGTACCCAGTAAGTCAAGAACAGATCACATTTGGAGAAGTTGAGACTGTTTAGTTACAAACTGTTTGGGGAAAAAATGTGAACTCTTTTGTAGCCTTGAACAGTGCTGGGTTCCTAAAACTATGCCTTGGAAATTGTTTAGTGAATGCTGTCACTTTATGGACTTTGAAAGCATGGCACCAGTGCCCAAGATCACTTGGCTTAAGCTCAGAGAGTGCAGTGGGGCCCAGGTTCCTGACTCCTGACTCCTTCTTGCTAGAACCCTTGCCTTGTGGCAGATGCAATAAGAGATGACTCATGCCCTCCCTACTCTGCATCTGCAACAGCAATTTCTTCAGGACACTCTGGCCTGCTATTCTCCATACCAGGCAACCTCTGTGCACATTAGCACATGTGATTCTCATAGTCCATGAGGCGGGAAACGTTATCCCCATTTCACAGACACATCAAGCAATGACATCTACCATCCCAGGCCACTCAGCAGTGACTCATGGAGTTGAGATTTGAACCCAGAACTCCTGATTTCTGAGTTAATGCTGTTCTATGAGTGCCACATTGAAAAAAATTACTCAAAACAGCACATGTACAGCAGCCACTCCTGGGAGCATTTATAATGGCAGATGTATCCTAGCTAGGCAGATCATGCTGGAAAGAAATGGATACTTTTCATGGTCGTCTCTGCTCTCCTTGGCTTTCCCTGCCAGTAGCAATGTCTTTTCTTCTTAGATCCCTTTGGTCACTGATGCCACCAAACTGAATTTCTTAGCATGGAAATGTTACATTCAGGAATTGAGTTTCCTGCATAATATTTCTAGAAAAGTTAATCGCCTCATTAGTCATGTTTACATTCTGTTTTTAATTGCATCCTCGAGAGCGAATGTATTCATTTTTGTCCTATGTGATGGTTCTTACTTTAACAACCTCTTAACAAAGCAGAGAGACCATCAGAGCACATGAAGAGTACCTGGTTTTCTTAAAATATGCCAGCCATCTCCCCAAAATGTAGGGCCCAATTATCACTGCGGCTATAAGCTAATTATTAGGTACAAAATATGGATCACAGCTAATTATCAGGATATGACCTTATTTCAAAGTCATAGATTCCTGTAAACTAGGTTACCATTACTAACAAAATGGAGATTCAAGTAGGAATTCCAGAACTGCAGTAATGAGTGGGTATGAAATGTTTATATTTCTAACAAATGGCACAGGCAAGAGATAATTTTTCCTAGGTTTATGTCTGGTGAAATTTTCCAGAAGTCCAGCCTCTGCAAGGCCTTATTAGTGGGGCCCAGATGATGAAAAAGTCCATTTCATTACCATCCAGGATCTTCTGTTTTTTTTCCAAATCCTGAACATTGTGTGCCCACTGTTTACAGAGCTCTGTGCTAGATGAAGTGAAAGATTGCAAGCCAGCCAAGGCCACGAGGGGTCTAGTCAGGTAGGTGGAAATGAGATGTGGTCTCAAATTCCCAGCAGGGGAGCACTGGAGTCCTATGTGGGGAGCTGTGGATGAAAGCATTGAGGGAAAACCCTCCTCTATCTTAGTAACGTTGGAACTGGGGTTTTGAGGCATCACTAGGATTTATTAGATGGGAATGAGAGTGGAGGAAGCATCATGGACAGACAACATGGCATGAGCGGATGTTGGGAGGGGGATGGAAAGACACATGGCATGTTCACAGAATTAAAAAGGAGAATAAGATTTGTGTGTCTATGGCAGAGGTTTTCAAAGTGACAGTATGAGCTGGGACGGTCCAGAAAGCATGTGCTAACTTTGGGAAGAGCTCGTACATGCTACTTTCTTGGGAAGGGCTAACTTTTGTTGACATCTCAAAAAAGCCATTGATTCCACTAAAATTTTAGACCCCCTGGCCTGGAGGATAGCTTTTGTGAACTGAGCATTGGTGAACAGAAGGAGAAATGTAGAAATACATTAGGACAGACTGCAGGGGGCCTTAAACACCAGGGTTATATAACTAGATATTATTTGGGGCTCAGCTCCGGTGGGGTGCAGGACGGAGTAGAGGTTTAAGAGGCGAGGTGGGAGGAACTGGGCATGGGGCTAGAAGAGGCAGGAGGGCCCAAGGGAGGCTACTGTGCTTCCAGAAGGACAGGATGAGGGCCTGAACCAGGCAGAAGGAAGATAGTAGAAGGTAGGCCAGCAAAGCTGTGGAGGAAAAGATCAAAGGGTTTGATGTCAGAGAAAAAAACAGAGACAGCAGAGTGTGATGGGGGGTGAACTCTGGAGCCAGGTGACTGGTTCAAACCCAGCTCCACTGCTTCCTGCCTGTTCACCCTGGGTAATTTATATAGCCTTCCAGTGCCTCAGTTTCCTTGGCTGTAATACTAGCTCCTCGATCAGAGTTTTGTGGGGGGGGAGGGGAGCGAGTGAGCGAGGTTTCAAGTATCTGAAACAGCCCATGATGGGAGCCCAGGAACATCAGGTCTTTTTTCCAGAAGACCGGCAGCTTTATGAAGGCGGGGCTTTGGTGCTGTGTGCAAAGCTGGCTCCACAGGGCCGGAAACTGTGCTTGGAATACAACAGGCGTGTGTTCAGTGCTGAATGGAGGATACAGTGTAATGTGGCAGGGGGCTGGGACTCAGGCATGCTCTTGGGGGAGGTAAGTGTGCTCATGAGCAGGGCACCAGTGAGAGCTACTTGGGGACCCATGGAGGTCCCAGAAGACCGCAAGGCCCCGACCAGGCTGCCTCCGCAGGCCTGTGTGGTGGGCCCTGGCACACCTGCCATCTTGTCTAATCCTCATGGTGGCGTCCTTTGAGCATGGCAAGATGGATATGGTTATCCTAGTTTCACGTGAGAGACTGAGCTCTGGGCAGTGAAGAAGCTGACCTGTTGATGCTACTCTTGCTGAGATGGGTCTGGTCTTTGGCCTTGTGTCTTCCTCTTCCCATACTACTTCCGTGGATCCTCAGTCTATGATCTCCCAAATTACAATGGAAGCGATTAGTTCATTAGAAAGCAAAATGTCCAAAGACAACATTTTAAACAAAAATTAGGGACTCTCAGTAATGTATAAAGAACTCACGTAGAAAGAATGGCTTTGCTTCATAATGAGGTTAAGAATAACATCATCTCAGACAGATTCAGGAGGAACTGACATTGTAGCCTTGCCACTGACCAGCTCTGTGGTCTTTGACAAACTGCTTAATTTCTCTGAGTCTCAGTTTCTCATCTGCAAAACGAAGATAATGAGACCCCTTTGTGAGCAGCTGGGAGGACTAAGTAGCACGTTTATAAATAACTCAGAGTCTTGGCATAAAGAAAGAGTTCAATAAAGGGTTGTTATCATTCAATTTTGTATTATTATACCTTGTTTGTGCTGATAGCCTGGCCCCAAAGGGATAATGTGATGGCTGTAAGGCTAGTCCTCCAGATACAGGAGAGTAAATTTGGCATGAGGTCATGTGGAATATCCCTGGGGGGGTGTGTGCGAGGATGGGAGAGCAGGAGTCAGAGGAAGGAGGCCTCCCATAACTATTACCAAAGCTGCCCCACTGCCAACTTGCAAAATTGACAAGGAGCTGCCTCAATACACTCCCCAAAGTCCTCTTATGAATGGTCTCTGTGAGGGCAAGGGCAGCCTCAGCTTTCCCAGAACTGTGGGAGTCCTGGGCCTCAGGGGGTCCCAGCTCTGCCCCTCCCTGGCTGGCTGAGTGACCTGAACCTCGTATTGGCAGGACAAGATGGGATGACTGATCTAGTAGGTCCTAATGGATGTCTAGCTCAGTGGAGATGCTGTGGTCTGGCTGTTAGAGCAAGCCCATCAGTATCTGGGTGCATCTCCAGGGGGCTTCTGAATGTGAGATTCAGAGTAACAAAGCCTGTGGCTGAGCTGGGTAACTGGTGTTAACCTGTGGTAGGCAACACAGGGAACCATTTGGGCTTCATAGACATAACTACTGAGCTCTAGATCTGAGTTTCATGGCTGTGCCATTTGACATTTTCTGAGCATCTCTTGGGACCAGGTCTGTGCCAAGCCAAAGGGACCTGGAAAAAGAAGAATCTTGATCCCTGCCCTCAGTGGGTTTCTAGCCTGGAGAAAGAGGCAGAGGAGTGGACATACTGTGACTGGACACTAGATCAGTGCTCTGGCAGAGGGAAGCCCTGAGCAGAGGGGTAGAGGAGGAGACACCCCTTACTCAACCTGGGGACCAAGAAGCAAGATACCCCCATGGTTCTCCACAAAGACTAACCTTCTCAATTCACATGGAAATAGTTAATGATCATTTTTTCAAAGTGAGCTTTCCTGGATCAAATTCTGTTTTGCATCCCATGTGGTAGATAAACCTTCAAGGAGAGGAATTAGAGGCAGGTGGATACATGCATGTGAATGGACAGTTTCCTTTATCTGGAGCAGCAGTCAGTTGCTAACACAGGTTCACAAATCCATTCAAGCCCCCATGCTGTACAATGATGTGAAAGAAAAGAAAAGCTCATAGGGCCCAGCACTGCAGAAACTCAATTTGTCCATCCCCTATCTGATGTTCCTGACTTTCCAGATGGGGCATCTCCGGATTGCCCTCAAGGGTCCACAGTTGTGGATTGTGAAAAGAAGGCTGGCTTACACTTCCTGCCACCAGCCTAGCTTCTCTTCAGGTCTGGAACAAGTATTCTCCTAGGGCTAGAGGTCCAAGTCCCCTGCACCACTTTCCCAGACTGGAACCCTCTCCAAGAACACTCTCCCTACTTTTCCTTTCCTGTCAGAACTACTGTCAGGCTCTAAGACCAGAAGAAAGTCTTCCTCTCCAAGAAATCCCATCCATACTGTTGCAGCCTGCTGGGACATGAACACAGTTGCATTCTGCACTGGGAAGATGGAAAGTACTGCTAACGCCTGAGTGGGCCACACTATTTCTTGCCATGGTATCTTTTTGCATGTGTTTTTCTCTCAGCCTGTTCTCCTTTGGCTTCTGTACTTCCTCAGGACTTGGCAAAGTCCCCAGAAGCCTGTGCTTGCTTGCCCCTCCTAACATTGATCACACAGTGTTTAAAATGGTTGTTGATGTAACAGCCTCCCTTATAGACTGAGAGTTCCTGCCTGCTAGAAGTTCCAAGCTATAGGAAATGTTACATCATGATGAGGATGATAATAGTAATAGTTTTATTAATTAGTATTTATTAATAGTTTATTATTAATTAGTGGTGGTGGTGAAGAAGTATAGAGAAAGAATTCCAAGTGAGGGCTCAGCATGAGTGAAATGAGTCTGACATTCAGGGAAGGCCAGGAGAATGATGGGTATGTGCTGGAAGTCCCAGGAGCCCAGTTTACAAAATGCTGGGTGCAATGATGTCTGTCCTCCCTAAAGAAGTGAATATCATCCTCTGAAAAACACATTCTGTGTTTGCAAGTTATTGATCTCTGCAATTCTCAGCAAAGAAAAGGACCAAGTTGGGGGCTTCCTATCCTATGGGCAAGCATGAACCCTTGTGAGGTATTAGACTGAGGCACTATATGATCTCCCTAAACAGCTCAAATACAATTACAAAGAACACAAGTACGTGATATGAGTTTTAACTATAAAGACAAATCAAGCCCCACCACCCTCTCCTGTGGCCACTGAAGGATCATTTAATCTATTACTTGGTTCCACGTGAGCAGACTTCAGGAAAACAAATAATAAATATTTGTAATTGGTGCTCAGAGGGCCTTCCTGGCTGAGCAGGCAGGGCTGCAGACTGTGCAGGCTGGCTTTACATTTCCCTAGTTCCCCCTGCCCTTGGCTGAGCCACGCCCCCTTTCCCAGAGCTGTCACAAGTCTAAGCTGTGACATAAGAGTGAGCTCTGTGCTTACTGCCTGCATCCACATGTCCCCCACTTTCTGTAAGATCATCACATGCTAGTAGGGTTGCAAGATTTGGGTTCTGGTCTTAACTCTTTTGTGTGACCTTGTGTGGATCACTTCTCCCTTCTGGCCCTATTTCCTCATCCTTGACTGGGGTTCTTCAACATGTTTTTGTACCATGGGCCTCTTTAGCAGTCTGGTGAAGCATTTGAACCCCTTATCAGAATAAAAACTAAAATACATTAGACTATAAAGGAAACTAAGTATATCAAAATAGTTGTCAAAATATTTACATATGATGTTGGAATACATACATTTATTTATTAACACATTAAGTGACACAATCTGTTTGTAGGTAGAAGGAGTGATGCATATAAATTATGAAGTAGTGATGCTTATAATTAATATTTTGAGATATCTGTGATAACTGTGATGTGCCACACAAACACCTCTGATTTCTATTGGTCACAAAGTCCCAGGTCCTAAGTCCACGGCTTACTGTGGTCTGTTTCCTGCATGCATAAGGGAGGAAGTTCTAAATTGCTGTGAGATTAGTGAGGATAAAGGTACAAGTGTTTCCTGTCTGAATTTTAGTACCCCCTGAGTTCTACCCATGGATGCCAATAGTGAACTGCTGGACTAGATTGTGTCTCTGGGCTCTTTCAGCCCAGGCACTTGACTGTATCTGACTCTGCAGGAGTAGGCCAGCACCTCCCAGCTTGAGCCCCAAGGTAAAGGGAGAAAGGAGTAAGGGAACTTTCCCAACCCCATGTATATGGAGCCCCTGCCATATGCTGGGCAACCACCTTAAACTTTTCATATGCCCTATAGTCCCCAGGGCTGGGCAAAGTCACCTCTCATCTTAGAAAAAGAGTGTTGGAAATAAGTCATGTAAAGATTTTATTTTTAAGTGATCTCTGCGCCCAACATGGGGCTTGGATACACAACCTCCAGACCAAGAGTCGCATGCCCCACTGACTGAGGCAGCCAGGTGCCCCGGACATCAGTCATTTAAAAGTTAAATATGGAAACAGATTTTCAAAGCCCTGGCATAACTCTGTCATTTAACAGTTAAATATGTAAACAGAGATTCAGACTCCTGGCATAACCCTACACGCCCATCTTTTACAGTTCCTGCAGAAGTCTGCTCTGAAATAGGCATTCCTAAATCACCGCCAGACCCTTCTGCAGTATCTTGCCACTCTTTTGTAGGTACCATCCTACTCCATCAATCCTGACCTGGAGTAAGTTCCTTAATCTCTCTGAGCCTTGGTTTCTTTATCTGTGAAGGGGGCTGGTTACTATTTCATAGGATGAAACTATACAGTCATGGAGTAGTTCATCCAAAGTGGTATGGACACCTGCCCCATCTGGACAATCTATCTGTGACCTCTGGATGCTCTTCTTTCACCTGGACAGCTTGTGTTACAAAGACCCTCCAAAGCCTTTTCTCCTGCTGCTCTGGACCTGCTCTGAAAGATGGGGCACTGACCATCTGCCACCTTTCATCTTGTGGGGGGAAGGGGCGTGAGCAAGGAGCAGGGTGCTCTGATGGGTGCATTCACAACATGACTTGGCGGGGTACCTTTGTGCCTTGTTATAGGCCCTACCCCTAGCTGCTAAAACCCTTACACTTGCCTCCCTAGCCCCAGACAAGGCCACCAGTGATTTTGCATTCTGTTTTGCTTAATAAGCATCTTGGAGAGTATCTACTTATGCAGAAGGTTTTGAATCTCATTTTTCCTTTTCTGATTTCAGTGGTAATGCCCTCTGAAGCTTTAGGCTGGTTGCTTAACTTTGCTATGCTTCAGGTTCTTCCTCTCTGAAAAGTGGGGTAAGAATGTCTTCCGTGCCTGTGGAGAATTGTGTTGTAGCACTTACAATGAAAATCAAAGCAAAATAAAACCTAATCACATGGAGAGAAGAAATGAAGCTTTCTTAAATGGCTTTTGGGTACAAATGAAAATCAAAACTACAATTACAAGCTATTAATAGAGCAACACTATATACCAAAACTTATGGAATATGACCAAAGCTGTACTTAGAAGCAAATCCATAGCCTTAAATGCTTCATGATCAATGAGAAAGAATGAAAATAAATAAAACATTCAACACAAGAAGTTAAAAAAAAGAGAAATCTTAGGAAATTAGGAAGCAATAAACCACAAATATGGTAGAAATTAATGTATTAGAAAATAGAAAAACATTAGAATTTATAAGTGAATCTAAAAGCTGATTCTTTGAAGAAACCAATAAAATGGACATGTTCTTCTTAGGTATAATCAAGAAAATAAGAGAGAAAGCACAATACTAAAGATGAGGAAAGGAGTATAACTGTGGATATGGAATAGATTAAATCAAATTGCAAGAGAATAATACACAGTGCTAAGCTACTGAAGCTAAGATATTAGAAAATTTCTGAAATGTCCTATATTCAGAGAAACTGTATGTTATTGGATTTGAATGAAAAAGTTAACTTGGCTAACAGCCATGGAATCAATTTAAAATAATGTTCAGTGAATTATAAAAAAAAAAAAATGAGTTTGAGAGAAGGCTCCAAACAGTCTTAGGCAGGATTTTACTGGAGCAGATGAGTAGATGAGGCAAGACAGTGAGCAAGCAGTCAAGGTGGAAGGCACTGGGGAATCAGGTGGTCAGGGCCGAGGGCAGGTGTATGGGAGGTGAGGGCAGCTGTGAGCAGGGCCTGGGACATATTGTACCTGGAGATCAATCCCCAGTGTACTTTTGAGACTTAGCTGTGGCCATCTGAGTCCTGTCTCTGTCTCTCTCTCTCTCTCTGTCTCTCTCTCTCTCTCTCTCTCTCTCTCTGTTCATGTTCATCCGGGTTGATAGCCCCTCATTACCTACTCACCCCTGAGTTTCGATGGGAAAGGGTTTGGAAAACTTAAGTACTTGTACAAATGCAATTTTAACAGTAATTTAGGGGAAAGAACTAGCCTCATTGTAGTTAGATTGACTCCTACGAAGCTATTGTATTGGTAACTCTAAGACTTCAAGCGCTTCCTGTATATTTGAATGTGTTCGTTCACCTCAGAGGGATGCCAAGAGGGCTGGGACAGAGGGAGATGCCCTGGGAAGAAAATTCACTTTTCTTTCTGGATCTTCTCCAGCTTTAACTGGCCTCTCAGACCTCCGTAGAGTCTCCCTGGAACCAGGAGATCAAAAGATGTTGGGATTTTAAAGGCCCAATTCCCAGGGACCATTAAATGCATCACTATTCATTTAAAAGATGCTGTTAGCAGGGCACCTGCATGGGTCAGTCAGTTGAGCGTCTGACTCGGTTTCAGCTCAGGTCATGATCTCGCTGTTCACCAGTTGGAGGCCCAATGCACTGACAGCACTGAGCCTGCTTGGGATTCTCTTTCCCTCTCTCTCTGCCCCTACCCATTCATGCTGTCTCTCTTTCAAAATAAATAAATAAACTTAAAAAAAGCTTTAATAAAAAAAGGTGCTGTTAGCAAATGCAGCCTCAGGAGTGACGGGCACCAGACCTAATGAGCAATAGAAGGCTGCATGGGAGGGGTGCCAGCGTGGCTCAGTTGGTTAAGTGGCTGACTCAGGTCATGACCTCATGGCTTGTGAGTTTGAGCCCTGAGTCAGGCTCTGTGCTGACAGCTCAGAGTCTGCAGCCTGTCTTGGGTTCTGTGTCTCCCTCTCTTTCTGTCTCTCCCCTGCTTGTGCTGTCTGTCTCTTTCAAAATAAATATTAAAAAAAAAACAAATAAAAAGCCTGTGTGGGAATATTCTATCTTAGTTGGCTATTTTTAATTGTGTGGTGAACTCTGATAAGTAATAGTTAAACTCTGGTCCTATGGAAGGATTAATCTTGTATGATCTGTTCAGCTGTGGTATAGAGAGAAAGGAATAGTTACCAAGTTCTCATGAGATTTGCCACCCATTTGACATTCACTATCCCATATAATGTTCACCTTTGCCAGTGGATATGCAGTCATTATTCTACCTATTCAATAGAATGGGTAATGAAAGAAATTAACTTACCAATGGTCTTTCAGCTGGAAAGTGGCAGGAATGTGGTTTACACCTTGAGTCTAAAGTCCTTGATTTAAAAAAAAATTTTTTTTTAATGTTTATTTATTTTTGAGAGAGCATGAGTGAGAGCGAATGGAATAGGGACAGGGAGAGAGGGAGACAGAATCCGAAGCAGGCTCCAGGCTCTGAACTGTCAGCTCAGAGACTGACACAACGCTTGAACTCACAAGCCATGACCTGAGCCAAAGTTGGACGCTTAACTGACTGAGCCACCTAGGTGCCCCAAGGCCCTTGATTTTTGCACTCCACCATCCTACAATTTTCCAGATAGGCACAAACCCAGAAAGCATATTTTCTGAAATGTTCCATCCTGTCCTCCATGGTGCCTGTCCGGGAGCCCAGAAGCAGCCTGTCTGTTTTCAGGAACAGATGTGAGCTAGAGAAGAGTCTCTCACTTTCTACTTCTACAGGGAGGCTACACGGCCTCTCTCCTGGTGTTTTTCCAAGACTCTCTCTCCCATCTTTCTCTGATGCCTGAAATTCTGTTTTCAGGCATCAAACTTGTTCCATAATGTGAGAAAAGGCTAGGGAGGGAAAGGCCCTGTGAAAGAAGACAAATGGCTGTATATTAACATAAAAGCATGACTGATTGCTGGGAGATGGTCTCCGGGAAGAAATTCTAGACAGGAAGGTGATTAGGGCTGAAGGCACCAAACCTCTTATGAAGGAATATTTCCATCAGAATGGAGTAGGAACAAACAGAAGAGGCTGCTGATTTTCAAAACAGACTTCCCATTGTACAACTCTGCCACCTTGGGAGAAAAACCCCTCTACTTGGGCTCCTGGTATTTAGTTAAGTCAAAGGTGTAATGTGTTGTTGGCTTCCATTCATCTGTGATCGCTGTGACCTCCAGATCACCTTCTACTGTACCGCCTTCATTGCCCTTCACCTACATACACTCACAGATGCTTAGCAGTCAGAAAATGATGGAGAGGAAGTAGGCTGTGCAGCACTGTTCTTTCCCCTTCTGTGACGATCACCCTGGACCAGTTGTCAGTGGCCCTGCTATCACTCACATTTCCATGTCAAGGAGTTTGGTAATTTATCATCAGTGTATTTTAATCAGAGCAAGAGATGCCTGGAGTGCATTTCATCAATCTTGAGGGAGGAGAGGTTTGACCCCCAACACTTCCTGCACCCCCCAGTCTATGTGACTCCATGATGGATGACACAAGGTAATGTAGGGTAATGGAAAGGCATCTTACTGTCTCACAGAGGGATGTGGTAATGTCACATAGGCTCTCTGAGCCATGGCCTCTTCCTCTTTACACCAGGGACACCATGTCTTCTGAGAGGGCCATTCATGTACTGGTACATGGTTGGGGCAGAACAGCTTTGAGTTCCTTACCCCTTTTAATTTTTGTTTTTAGAACAGTTTCTATTGTTTTTCTCTGGAGCTAGCACATTCTTGTCCAGTTATCCTGCTCTATTGATAGGACATTGCACAGCCTTCATCTGCTTCCCAGTTCTAGACAAATAACTCCCAGCTGGTCTCTGCTGTCCTCTGTCAACAATGCCTCTTCAGCTCCAAGAGGCAACAGCCATACTGAGAACCTACTGTGAACCAAGCATGTTGCATATATGCTCTTATTTAAACCTCCAGGTAGTCCAGGAAAGTAGACATTACACCTGTTTTATAAGGAAAAGATGGAGTCTCAGAAAGGTTAACTGATTTCCCAGTGATCACATATTGTCAAGAGGGATGTAAATTTGAACATAAATTTGAATGTGTCTGATGATTGGATGCCTGGAATGCAGGCCCTGGCACTCCCTCCGATCACAAGGGCTCCCCTGTTGGTGACCCTTTAAAGGAAGGGCACTTGCCTGAGAGAAATGAGCCCACTTCTGTGGTTGGTATCTTTGCCTCACTGGCTTCAGGTAGTGGAAATACTTGGACACTTGAAATAACCAGTCTCCTCACTTTATCTGGCTACCTTCCTAAAAACAATAAAAAGCAACACACATTAGGATAACTCTTTGTTGTTGACATGAAGGCTCTTCCCTTTTGGCAGAGGTTGTGTCTGTACAGTCTTGACACTATTTGTATAAAGCTTATTCTTCTATTACAGGTTCGGGGCTGACATTATGGACATAGCTCTGTTATTCTAGGACTCCCACACCCATGGCAGTGGCAGACACATATTCAGATACTCCTTGGGAGATGGTTTCAAGGGAGGCAAAGAGGAGGGCCTTACTGCAGTTATGCAAGAGGCAGGGTCTGTCCTGGGCATATGCCACTCTTTCTGTGGGCACCTGTTGCAGCCAGGTAAAATGTAGTGCTAAAGTTTGGTGGTAAGGGCCTGGAGCCACCTGCCTTTGAATACCATACCTATTTATAAGCTTATGAGCTCCAAGAATCAAGACAATTCACTTAACTGCTCTTGACCTTCGAATCTTCATTTATAAATAGACCCAAGGGACACTTTCAGAGTGAAGGTCCAGATAAACTGATACCTGGAGGTTCTTAGCAAATTGTCTGGCACCTGGTAGATTACTCTGAGGCTCTATATGGACTGTTTACCTCTAGTTTATGCCTTTACCTTCTTTTTCCCATCCAGATGGCCTTGAAGTTTCTCTGAGTATTTGCATTTTATATGCATTTGATAGTCATGTGCATTGTTTCTCTTTCCACTGAAGAACTATATACATATTTGTTGAATCAAAGTCTACGTCGTGATAATTTGCTTTCTGAGCAGGCATTAGCTGGGGCATGACCTTTTTGAATCATCCTGATGAGATGACCAGTTTCCGTTAGGTTGTCTGGTTCCTGATGGAATGACCAGTATCGGAAGATATGTCCAGTTCTTAATGTGATGTCGAGTTGTTAAGAGGCCAATTCCTGGTGGGAGGGCCAATTTCTGCCTCAAGAAAGGGCAACTATCATTTATTAAATATCTACCATGGACTTCACCCGGTACAGGCAATGTGTGGATTATATGGGATTTAAAGCATTCCATGAGACCGTCATATAGATGGATGCAGTTAATAGCCTGGCTTCTAATGTCATATTACCTGGTTACAATTTCATTGTTGCCACTTCAAACATGTGACTTAACCACTGTGTGTCTCTGTGATGATAATAGAATCTCTATCATAGGGTTTTGGGAGGAATTGTTTCCTGCCACATAGTCCAATAGCATTTAGCAGCCCTTATTTTTATCGGTATCTTGTAGACAGGGAAACCAAGGCTTGGGAAGTGACAGTAGGGGAGTCTTTCTCTTCCAAGAGGAAAATTCAAATTTAAATCTTGCCTGAGATCCAATCTGAATGTCAGAATTGTCCCATATTCATTTTCAGTTCAGGCCAGGTCTTTGCAATGTGAGGACATAACCTTCCACTCAGTGGGAGTGATTCCTATGGGGGGCATCCTGGGTACAGCATGACACTGAGAGCAGGCTAATGGGAGGGCCATGGCAAACCTAAGTATAGACTGGTGATACCCCACAGAAAACAGACCCTGTTGGTGGGAAAGGGTAGAGTTCAGAGTCTTCATAGGTTTAATGGGTAGAGGCTAAGCTTGACTGGTGCCATTTGGCTGTATGAGAAGTGAGTTACAACCATCCATTGCTAAATAAAAAACTTCTTGTCATAAGAATGACTTTAAGCTTTTGTACCTTATTTCTTTTGATCCCTTTAGTCATACTAGGGAGGTATAAGAAATTTACCATAAGAAAGCTGAGGCCAGAGAAGTTCACATTTTGCCTTATGGCACATGTTGGCAAAGGCAAGATTTGAACTTGGGTTTATTGGATCCTTTCACCTAGGCTCTTCCCCCCCCCCCCCCCCATACTGCCTTTTTCCATGAAGATAGTACTTCAGGAGCAGTAAAAAGGGTTCTGGCAGGAGATGAAAGAGCTGTTCACAGCAGACGGTCCATGATCCTGATAAGCAATTAGGTAGATCAAGGCTCCATAGGAAGGAGGTGACATTGGGTGTGGTATAGAGTATATGATAAGAGGATACCTCAGTCTGAAAGTCCAGGAAAGTTAGAAGAGGGCAAAATTGATGACCTTCTGGGATGCCTGGGCCCTCAGCAGCACTGCCCACATGGACAATAGCAGGAACAAGTGCTCCATAAACCTTGCTCTCGTTCCTACTCTCAGCCAGGGCAGGTTGGTGGCTTTCCCTCTCTCTGGCCCCACAGTCAGTATGTTCCTGGTCACCTATATCTGGATTGTTTCAATGCCAAAGTCCTGGCCTTCACCTACCTTCAGTCAGGAGATCTACTTGCAGCAGGGGAGTGAGCTGGTGGTGATCTTGAGATTCTGCTGAAACCTACATACTCTTCCTAGGAAAATATACTTCCTCACAAATGCTGCCTACAGTTTCAGAGGATATCTAGGTCCCATGAGATTTCTCCATCAATCCCAGGAAAGCCTATAGATTTGGTTATAAGCTTTGCATTAAATTGGTAGGTTGAACTGGTGGGTTGAACAGGAGTCAATGGGAGCATTTTCATGTACAGTATTAATAAATGCAAAAATAAAATACTTCACACAAGAGGAGAAATGTGCACTAGTTATGAAGAAAACTTCAGAATCTTACTGAGAAGCAACAGTGAAACTTTGAATAAGTGGAAAGAAAGAATAGGTTCTTGGATGGTAGGAGTCAACATTTAAAAATGTAAATTCTCCCTTTATTAATCATTTATTTCCAAGCAATCCTAACCCATAGTTCAACAAAAGATTTGGTCATTTAGGTGGGGGTCATTTGGTCATGCTAGGGTTCATTCAGAACAGAGGCTGGCAAACTATGGCTCACCCAAATCCAGCCCACTGATCATTTTGTAAATAAAGTTTTATTGGAACACAATAATACTCAATTGTTTACATATGACCTGTGGCTGCTTTCTAGCTACAAAGGCAGATTTGGTAGTTACTATGGAGGCTGTATGGCCCACAAAAGCCTAAAATGATTACTGTCTTGTTACGTAAAATTTTGTAGACTTCCAATCTAGAAAATTAAATACATGAAATATCTATGAAAACATAAGAAAAGATTGATATGGGCAGACTGGCCTTACCAAATTTCAAAGTTTCATAAGTACATACCATTTCAGTTAGTTTGGTATTGGCATATGAATAGAAAATTGTTCAGTGCAACAGAAGGTGCAGAAATAAGTCCAAATAATGAGGGAACTTACATCTAGTATATGCTCGGATGACATTTCAAATCAGGAAAAGATGGACTCTTCAATGATCTATGTTGATATCTAGAAAAAGGAAAAAAATCTCAATACCATCTTCATGGCTTAAATGAAGGAAATTCTAGATGAATGCAATATTAAATGATAATGGAATCCTAAAAATGTTACAAGGAAGTAAAAGTTACAAAGGAAAGAAGGTTGATGTGTTTTACTGAAAAACTTTTTTTAAAGCCTACCCAGTAAATTTACTATAGTGAAGCCGAAAGACACGTGAGAAACAAGACAGAGTAACCTTGTCTTGGGAGACAGCACTTGAATACAAAGAGAGCCAACCAATCAATGAGAAAATAATAAAACAACCTAATAGAAAATCAGCAAAGAGCATCAACAGGCAGTTCAGACATACACAATAAAGAAATGAAAAATAGCAAATAAACATATGGAAAAATGCTCATTCTTCTGTTGATTAAAGAAGGGCAAATTAAAACAACTCTGATATATCTTAATTTACCTGTCAGATTAGCAGATTGGCCAAGATGTGAGAAGTGTCAAGGGTGTGTGGAAATAGACATTTGCATACATAGTTTGGAAAGAGTAATTGCAATCTTGTCAGAGGGTAATTTGACTGCACTTATGAACACTGTAAATTCACCTACACTTTGGCCTGGCATTGCCATATTTAGAAGATTATCTTATAGGTATGCTCACATGCACAAAAATGCTTGGAAGAGGAGATTAATTGCACATTGCTTATAAAATAACAGGAAACAACCTAGATACCCATCATTAGGGTTTCCTTGAGAAACACTCAGTGTTTCTCAAACCTGAGTACTGTATTGATTCCAGTTAAGGGAAAAAGAAATTCTCAGAAATTCTTTCTGTTGAATTTAATTATTTTTTATGCTATTTCTCCAAAATGTGGAACCATTGTGGAACCATTACTAAGTACAAGCCTCATAGGTTTATAGTTCTTATAATTCTGTATATCAAAATCGAATGTATAAATTATATGTGAACAAATAAGAAACCAA